>NW_010116483.1:0-19243 GCF_000699245.1 Pterocles gutturalis
GGGTAGTAATCAGGGGGGTGAACCAGCTCCGGGAGTTTTTTAGTCATATCCCTGACCCGGGCCCCAGGGAGGCAGCACACTTCCCTACGGCTCGGGTCTGGTCTGCAAATGGGCCCCTCCGTTCCTCTGAGAATGGAGTCACCTACCACAAGCACCCTTCTTTCTTTCCTGGCAGAGGCAGTCTGAATGCGCAGAGTCGACTGCCTCGCCCTTGGAAACCTCTCAGGGGAACCTTCCCGCGCCTCCCCACTTACCTCCCCTTCAATGTCCAATGCTGCAAACCTATTGCTCAGGGGGACCCGCAGACATGGGGCAGGCAGAGGGGGGGTTTGCCCACGACGCCGAGCGGGGACCCTCTCCCAACCCTCCCCATCCCTCAGTTCCCCCTCCTGTGCTCGACAGGGCAGGGGGTCCACCCCCAATTGTGAGGTATCTCCCTGACACCTTTCCCTCTGGCACGCCAGGGAGTTACTCCACCAGTCGATCTCCTGCTCACAGTCCCTGATGGCCCTCAGTCTCTCCACCTCCTCTTTCAGCTCGGCCACCATGGTGAGCAGATCTTCCACCATCTGGCACCTCACACAAGTGGAATGTCTGCCGCCCTCCCCCAGCAGCAGCAGGCTCTGGCACTCCCTGCAGCCAGAGGCCTGTGTAGCCACAGTTTGGAACAGGCCCTCCGTTTGGGTCGCCACAGTCTTTTTGCATGAAAGGAAGGGTGATCAGTGCTGCATTTGATACAAAGATCCTCAAAGGCAAAATCCAAGGTATCATTGGAAACAGTTCCTATGATGTATTAGAGATGACCACGTGAATAGCTTCAAATATGAAGACATGCAAATGTCTAAAAAGCTGCCTAGCTTTTCCCCTTTCTTATATAAGGGATAATGTAACTTTATGGATTTTTGCATAATTTTTAATGAAAGAATTTTAATACTGTAATTTTGTATGCAGTTTTAAAAAATTTAGTTGACACTTACTCTTACGTCATTGAGAGCTGAAAGAAAAACATGCTAGAAATCATGTCATTGGTAAAACTTAAATCTGTATTCCATAATCTTAACCATAATTGATTTCTGTGATGCCATAAGGTTTTGTGTTTAATTGTTTTAGTTACAAGACAAATTAATAATCTGTTACAATATCCCTTCATTTGGTATGCTTTACCATCTCAAACTAGTTGGTGTCTCTGGAATAAAAGCACTATACATGCATAAAACCAGAGCTGCTATGACAAGTTTCTTATTTTGACACTGAATTTTGCATAAGCTCTTCTGTTGTGATGCTGATAGTTCCTGAAAAATGTTCATGCTCTGTGGTAAATTTTGAGGGAATTTTACTAGTAGACTAGTAGACTAGCATTGTCTATTGAGAGATTTTTGCAGTGTAAGTAAGAAGGCAAAAATAAGATATACTATTAGTTTAAAGAAGGAGGTATGAAGAGATTGTTCCTGGGGAACAGAAACACAGACAATACTGTTCAAAAAAAAGTAGAGAGGGAAGTTATCTGCTGGTGAGAAGAAAGATTGTCTGTCTTATCAGGCACACTAAAGATCAAGTCCAGTCAGAGTATGAAACCAAATGTTTGGGTATCACTTAAGGTGTTGCTAAGGATGATTTGCTTAAATCCATGTAAACAGAATTCTGAGTTTTGGTCTTTTTTTATTTTTTTCAAAAAAGGACACAAGACAATTCTGTATGTAAGGTTCACCTACACTAACAACAACTGTAGATTTTCTAAACATTTATTTAAAATTTTATTTTCCAGTGACCTTTATTTTAAGAAAAGGAAAATCTGGTTTTGTTGTTCTTTTAATTAGAGCAGTCAGCAGGCTCAAACATATACCTGCACACATACGTAAATACTATTATTTCTTTCTTCCCCCTTACTTACCTTCAAAGTTGCCTTTGCAGTTCTAACTCCTACTTTATTTGATTTACCAAATGCATTTAATTATTCTTTTTATTTTTTCCAGTTCCATGTATCCATTATGATTTTGCAGCATTCATATTTTCCTCTGAGAAAAAGTTTGACTCATACATTGTTGTTTCTCTGTGAAGCATGGACATCTGAATGCTAACATGATCCAACATAAACGGGTACTGAAACTGTTAATTGCAATTTAACAGCTTATTACATAGATTAGGCAGCTGTTATGAGAAAGAGCTTTTAATAGAATAACACTCAGCTAAAAACATCACCAATATGTAAATATGTCCCTAATAGACCGCCACCAGACTGACATCCACCTTCCACAGGTACTGAAATATTATGACAGAAGCTGAAGGCAAATACATACACATGATTGTGCACACATGAATATTCACTAAGTGACAGGCACACGGATATAATGAGGACAAAGCTAAGAGTCCTTTATATACTTACCTAAAAGACAACATTTTTTATTTTAATCTGCTGTAATTAAATTTCCGTCCCTGGTACACTCTGTGGAGACATCCAGACAGCTCTGAGGAGTCAATAGTTTTTTCTAGTTTGCTTTTCTCAGTTTCATTCCAGATCCTCATAGCTTCTTAGAGCGTCTGTCTGTAATGAGAAGTCAGAGCTATGTTCTATTTCTACGTCCTTCAGTCTACACAGGATTTTTTTACCTCTGTGTTCTTTGGAGTCATTGAGCTCACAGGGAGAATCCTGAGTAGTCTATCTGCCTTTAACTCCTCTGATCCTTTGTTATCTTCTTCTTTTATCTTTAAGATTTTTAAGATTAAGCCAAACCAATACTTCATACTATGCCTGGCAGACCAATTACTCAAGACTGTTGTCTTCTATTTATACCTTAAGCAGAAAACATAAAAAAAAAGACATGGGAAATCTGGTGCATGCATTGCATTGGATCTATCCTTATGTCACAATGTCTTAGGGCTTCCTGTTGCATTTGCTCCATGTCTCTGGGAAACATCTGTCTTTCAGATATGTACTGTCAGTCTCTGAGCTGGGGAAAAAACTTTTGTGAGATTCAGCTTCCTTTGTTCATTTTCACCATGGGTTGGCCAAGGCTGCTGCTGAGGAAACTCTCAGCCACAAATGGAAATTTCAGAATATCTTTTAATCCTGATTCACTTGGATCTCTGTTGTGCCAGGATTTCAGTATATGTTGAGGAAAATAATTCACACTCTTGTTCTAGCAAATCTGGGCAATGTTGGACCTAGCAAATTATTGATTCCCTCCTTTCTTTTCCACCTACTGTTTCTGAGATGTAGCTTGAAAGAGTAATTAGTGCCTTTATTTTCTAAGTACTGTGTACTTATGATCATGCTTGGAAGTTTTAAAGAGCCCCCCAACATTGTTCTATTGTGTCATGACAATGTCTGTTGTCTTGACAAACGGAGGAAGAAATGAGCTAGTGGAAAGAAAAATTGACTTGGCAAAGAGGATACCACATATCAGTAGAGGAACAGGCAAAATTGAATCCACTTCCCCAGATGGAATGATCCGTGTATTTTCTCGGATAAAAAATGAATCATACACATGTGTCTGAAGCAAGCTTAAGAGACACTAGAACAGATTCCTCCAGTCTGTCATTTCATAAAGGAAGTGCCTCAGATATTCTTTATTACTTCGATGAGAAAGGATGAATGCTGGGAATTAGCAATGCTCTGCTGTCTGTAGCAGAAGCACATCCTCACTCTGTTGGCGTGTCTACAGATGCTATTTCCCTTTTTGTGATCTTCAAGTCAAGACTGTATGGACTGAAGTCCTGCACCACCATTCCATTTCAATCAGTGATGTAGAGCAGAACTTCCCTTCACTTGCTTATATATATAAACATCCTATGAAAGTCATGCCTTCTCCAAGACTAATGTAACTTCATATCCATAATATCTTCCACTTGCTTCAAGGCTATATTCCCCTTTGTCCCAAGATTAAGGCAAAATGGACCATGGAGGCGTTTCTTTTCTGCTGTCTCACTGTGGTGTTTTACTAGTTGTAGTTAGATTTTACTAAATTTATATGCCCCATGCTTACAAAATGAAAGAAGGAAATCTGAGGAAATATTTTATTTGGGTTTTTTTTGTGTCTGAAGTTGTAACTGTAGATCACAATATCATTGGGTAAAAATCCCACTCTTTCATCTTCAGTGGAAACACTAGTAACTCTGCAGATCTGCAATCACATGGGTGGTATGTAAACATACACACCCCTGTGTTATCAGCACTGTTTTAATCACAAATCTAAAACACAGCACCATACAAGCTACTATGAAGAAAATTAACTATTCCAAGAAAAACATTCAATTAATTTTACCTGTATATTATTGTGCAGGAAGCCTAGATGGCTAAACAACAGCAGAAGATACCAGTGCAGAAGAAACCCCAAAATCAGTCGGTACAATAACAATATAAGACAAGAGCCCAGCCCCTAAACCTGCAAACTGAATCCAGATGTCTAACGAAGTAATGTGCAGCCCGAGGAGAATGATTAAAGAAACCTGCATTAAGTACCCGGTTATCTTATGTGCTTCAGGTATGCCTACAGGAAAGAAAATACTGTGGGAATTACCCACACTTTTCTGTAAATCCTATATTACTCTGTAGTTCTCAAAATGCTTTTGAAACTGCTATTCAATTACAATTAAAAATAAGGATTCAAGTAACAATGTAGCGTTTGTGTGCGACCGTAAAGACAATTTCGTGAGTAAAACTCTGCAGTTCCTGAGAAGAAAATAAATATACTTTGTGTAAAGAGAGAACTTAGGTATAGGTGTCTTGCAAAAGTGATGGTATGCACAAATAAACTTTTTAATGGTTTTCAGCAACTAGGAGTCTGCAAAGATGATAATGAAAAACTGGTTTAAGATGATAATGAAAAACTGGTTTGTAAATTAATAAGCTGTCTCATTTCTGACCTTTGACAATGTCACACTGAATGACAAGTCCATTCTGAGAAGGGACATGGTAGCTGTTTTCACATTACTGTGGAAAGTAAATGGATATGCTTTTGTTCTCATGGGCCCCATCTTTTTAGTACATTGTTATACATACTCAGCACTACAATAGGTGCAGTTGTACTTCTATTTATTTCCATTTTTTGAATTAGATTCCTTTGCTTTTTATTATGAGCCTATACTGAATGTACTAGTTTGCATACCTTTTGAAAAAGGGCTCAGTGCTTAAGTGGAGGTGCCCCACAGACTAATGCAATTCTAGGCTTCCTTGAATTGTATGTTACTCCAGAAGAAGCTTGTGTTTGAAGATGGACCTGATGTGATTAAGAAGCAGACAGAAGATTCAGAGAAGACCCAGGGGAAAGTATATGTGTGAGGAATATCTCAGAAGTTTGAGATTTTTCCTGTAGTTTAGCCCCAGGATAAGATCTTCCTATAAAATCTCATATTCTAACAGGCTATACACATTAGTTTTAGTATCAGGTTCATGCGGGAGCTTTTATTTGTCACAAAGCTGCAGAACCCTGAAAAGCAGTTTGTAAGTCTATCACGTAATAAAACTAGGGAATACATCTCATCATATCTTCCTGTCAAGGAGTGGAGGAGTGGCCCCAGTGCTACTGATCGACAAAAGGCATTTGGGATAAAAATTGAGTTTTAAAAGACAAGCTGGCATATTATTCTGTACTCAGAGAATTATATGGAAGTATATAGGGAATGAGCTGCTGGAGAAGTGAACAAAGAGACGGACAGGACAGAAACAGAAAAATGCTTCTTCCTTTTTACTAAAGAAAATCCAGACATGCAGAAGGTTAAAATATGAAGAAAAATGCACAGAGGAGGTATTTCTTAGCATAGATCATCAAAAGAGGTGTCAGTACCACTTATTGCCAACAATGCAGACATGAATGTTGTGAATTAAAGGATTTATTTAATTAGCTATTAACAATATCCTCTGACCAGTCAATAGGAGAGCTAGTCTGATGTCGACAGACACACTTAAATATATTAAGATTTTACTACTTTAACCTTCAGTCACATGCCTGAGTGTTTGGACTTAGGTCTTTGGAAAGCATTGGTGATGTAAGGTTTTAGAAAAGATCTTCCCAAGAAAGTACAGAGTTCCTGACTATATCACTTTACCCTTTTGCTTTTAGTGGTGAAAAGTTGTGCTTCAGTTAGAAAATGCCATCACTTTTCAGCATTCATATAGATTTGAGTTTAAATAGGTCACCTATTTTGTATTGTGAGCAGTTAGTTCTAACACTAGATCATTTTTTCTGTATTGATTGTTCTGCCAATAAGAGAAGCACCATTGTGGCTGCATTTGTACTTTCCTAAGGGAGTGCTCCCTCAGGCTCTCCTAGCACCCCATTCACCAACTACTGATATTGGAAAGCCCTCTTAAAAACACTCAGAAATCACTTCCAATGAGGCACGCTTTACCTGAGCAGTGTTTAAGGCTATAGATCAAATATTCATGAAGGAAAAATGTTGAACAAAGCCATAAATGACAACTCCAGTTTGGAGTGACGAAGAGGGGGAAATACTTTGCTACCATATGTAAAAAACATTTTGAAATATCCTATCTTTGCCCTTCTCAGAGAATAGGAGAACATCCAGGCTTGTTGTGAAAAGGTGATGGCTAAAGTTCTTAGCACAACCAAATAACCTAGACTGACCCCATGCCTTCTTTCAGCATGGATTCTACCAGACCATGACTCTGATTAAACTGTTTTGCTCTAAGTCCATCTAGGATCACCATGTGGAAGCTGGTGAGCCACTCCTTCCATCAGCCCCTCCCTGGTGAGATTAGTATTTGTTAAAGGTTACTCGCTTTAGAATTATGATTGACACCCAGATATGTATGTGCAGGCTGTCCAGAGCCAGTGACAGCTGTTGACACAATGCCATGAAGGTGACCTTTTGCACGCTGACATTTATGACCCATTCCTGATTATTTTATGTGTGGAATCTCATGTGGTCTTACCAACAGGAATTGGTGAGGCCCATCCCAAGCATTGAGACACAGGATGAATAAACATTCTCAAGCATCTCAGCTAACATCTCCAGTGCATCACATTAGGTGAACCAATCTGTATTGCTTCAGCAGCCCAGGGCACTGTCCTCAGGAGAACAAGCAAGCTAACAGTACCATGAACATAGCCTGAATAAAAAACTAACTCTTATCTGAATCCATTACATTCTTTTTAATATCTGTCATGAAGGATAATATATGGAAGCAGTATGTACACATATGTGCAGAAGCACCATAGGTGGAGTACTGGGAAAATGATGAGCAGCTGTAATCTCATTGCATTGTTAAAAAAAAAAAAAAAAAAAAAAAAAAAAAGGAAGGAAAATCATAGTTCAAATTCTTGCATCTGCCTTGTACTTCCTTAAAACCTATTCTTGTCATTTTATTACCTTTCCATTCAAGTGCAAGAAAATTAATTATATCCCACTTAGTCTTTTCATCTTTGAATCACAGAATCATAGAATCATAGAATGGTTTGGGTTGGAAAGGACCTTAAAGACCATCAATTTCCAACCCCTCTGCCATGGGCAGGGACACCTCCCACTAGCCCAGGTTGCTCAAAGCCTCATCCAGCCTGGCCTTGAACACCTCCAGGGATGGGGCATTCACAGCTTCTCTGGGCAACCTGTTCCAGTGTCTCCCCACCCTCACAGTAAATAATTTCTTCCTAGTATCTAGTCTAAATCTGCCCTCTTCCAATTTAAATCCATTACGCCTCATCCTGTCACTGCATGCCCTTTTAAAAAGTCCCTCCCCATCTCTCCTGTAGGCCCCCTTTAGGTGCTGGAAGGCTGCTATTGGGTCTCCCTGGAGCCTTCTCTTCTCCAGGCTGAACAACCTCTCAGCCTGTCCTCATAGGGGAGGTGCTCCAGTCCTCTGACCGTTTTCATGGATCTCCTCTGGACTTGCTCCAGCAGGTCCATGTCCTTTTTACATTGGGGGCCCAACAGCTGAACACAGTACTCCAGGTGGGGTCTCATGAGAGCAGAGCAGAGGGGGACAATCACCTCCTTCAACTTGCTGCTAATGCTTCTTTTGATGCAGCCCAGGACACGGTTGGCTTTCTGGGCTGCAAGCACACCCTGCTAGCTCATGTTGAGCACTTCGAGGTCCTTCTCCTCAGAGAAATGTTTGAATTTCTCACATTTAGTTCAAATTCTAGCATTTGCTATGTAAGTCATCATCATGTACAGCTGAAAGTTTTTAGCAGGTTTCTTCAGAAACCTAGTCGGAACTAGGAGTTTACAACCAGTTTAAACAAAGAGAAAACTTTTGGCCTACAATGCAAATTTCTCAATGACTTAGTGTAAAAAATGCTTCAGGAATTGGATTTCTGTGATTCTTTTCTCCTTTTCTGAGTATAGCGGTACTACGAAAATCTTTCTCTAAGGAGAGACAAAAAAAGCCTTGAAGGAGATGCGGACACTTTTTGTACAGGCAAAGTGGTCCTACTATCATTTATTAAGAATGGATTTTGCCTTGGTCAGGTAACAGCATGCCAACTCAACTTCAGCACTTCAGATGAAAATATAAGTTGTAGAGACCTCTCTTATCCCACCTTCCTTCCCTCACTTTTCATCCTCTTTCCCCCTGCCACTTTCTTTCTTCTTCCCTCCCTCTCTCCCACTTCCTTCTCCCCTTCCCTCCTTCCCTACTTCCTTCCTTCCTCTATCCCTCTCTCCATTCCTCCTTGTCCCCTTCACTACCCCTCCTCTCTCCTTTCTTTTCTTCTCTCCCACACTTCTCCTCCTTCCTTCCTCCTTTCCTCCTCCCATATGATTTGCTCATATCATAAACACCCTGATATCTAAACATCCATGTCTGTTCCTTGTTAATCCCCAAATGTCTGCGTTAGCACTTACTAAATTTTTATGACCACTAAATTCCAGTCTTATTTCTGCCAAAGAATTATGCCTGTTTTTTTGGAATCTGTCAACTCAAAGATATTAAAAATGTACCACAACATCACAATATTATGATGATTTATTGCTGCTGTAAAATGAAGTTTTAAAATGGTGAGCAACTTCATGTAAAATTAGGAGCTAAATAGTCGTTTCAGTGTTTACCCATTTTATTGTCCCAAAGTTTGGAAACAATGTTTAAAAAAATTAACTTTCCTGACTTACTCACAGGGACACTAAAAAAAAAAAAAAAAAAAAAAAAAAAAGTTGTTTGGTTTGTGTTTTTTTTCTGAAAACTGTGTAGCGGTATGACACAGCAACCAGTTCCTTCTCTAGCACATACAGGCCCAATCAACAGTACTGATGCCTTTTCATTAGTCTGAGCTTCTCTAAAGCAATGAGTGATAGTCCTTAAGTTGCACCAGGGGAGGTTTAGGCTGGATATTAGAAAAAATTTCTTCACTGAAAGAGTGATCAGGCATTGCAACAGGCTGCCCAGGGAAGAGGTGGAGTCACCATCCCTGGAAGTGTTCGAGAAATGTGTAGATGTGGTGCTTTGGGACATGGTTTAGTGAGTTAGGTGGTGTTGGGTTGACGGCTGGACTTGATGATCCTTGAGATCTTTTCCAACCTTAATGATTCTATGATTCTATGATTTACAGATGAGTTTCTCAATAGTAAAGGAGGCACTTCAAAAGTTTATGGAAATTCATGAATCAGGATTCATCCCATTAATCTGACTTGCATTTTCTTTGCCTTGTTTGCTTCAATGTGTAACATAAGATGAAGGCCTTAATGAGGCTAGAAAGGAAAACAGTAATCATTTAAGAAATGATGTAAACATAAAATTCAGTGAACGATAATTAAACATGCACAACTGGGCTATCTGCATCTGTTTTGCATCTGTATTACTGAGAAAGCTCTCTGTACCTATGTGTATTCTGTTGCAAGTAGCTATAGTAAGGACTATCACTCGACCATCCAAAATAGTTCATTCCACCAACATGAAAATATGTCTTCTTTTCCAAAGAGCTTGCACCGCAGTTTTCACTATACACTCAATGACTTTAAAAAATACAGGCCGTGATAGTTCTTACTTTTAACTGGAAATCAGTTTTTGAAACTCTATACAATTTTTGTATAAAGCGATTTATGAAGTGGAGAAATGGATATTTCCCGCTGTGGAAAAACAGCTTTAACCCAAAAAATTTAACATGGACCCAAACAGGACAATCCAAACAATTTGTCGACTAATGTCCATGATTGCTACTAGAGAAACAAACACAAAAATTGGCCTATTATATTTATTTTAGACACAAAGAAGCAGACAAGATATTCCATATATTTCATACTTTTATTTTCAGCAAAATATGTCTCATTTTTCCTACAAGCAACTGGATTGAAACATTCATTTTTATCACATTATAAACTCAGTAGTTGCTTCACTAATGTAGAAGATAGTTTGAGGTTAGAAGTTTCAAGGAGGGGAGGAATGTCTGCTTTAAAATTATTGCAAAACTGATAAGAGGGAGAGGAAAGACACCCTGCAACTTCAAGGAGGAGCAATAGTGTTTCAGAATTTTAGGTTGTAACTCAAAATGAAAAAAATTGAAGCAAATCCTCAAGCAGCATATTCATGCAAAATATTACAGCAAAAGTGTTTTACCTTTGTGTGACTATAGTCATTGCTGTTTCCGAGTGTGAGACAGATTGCATTGAACCAACTAAAGTGTTAGTGTAGTGCCTCCTATTACTTCATCATCTGAGGTTCACATGGGCACAGCTCATGTGTATATGTCCTAACGGAAGAGGGTAGGTATTCCACATTTGTATATTAAATTTAATATTTCCAGATTCTGGTGTGCCCATTGTATCTACTGACTATTCCCACCTCAAATTTTCTTCTATAGCTGTTTATCCTTCAGATCAAATAAATTATGCTAAAAATGGCCTGCAATCACTCATCATCAACAAAAAGATTCTGCAAAGCTGACTGGGGAAAAATTTATTATTGGTAAAATATTATGCCTCCTCTTGCATAGTCTTTTTCCAGGTGTTTTTTTTTTTTAATATGCAAATCACCTCAGCAAACTGGAAGCCAAATTCCAATAGCAGTCAGGAAAAAAATTTTTATGATGAGAGTGATGAAACACTGAAACAGGCTGCCCAAAGATGTGATAGACGCCCCATCCCTGGAAACATTCAAGGTCAGGTTGGATGGGGCTCGGAGTAACCTGACCTAGTTGAAGATGTCCCTGCTCATTGCAGGGAGGTTGGACTAGATGACTTTTAAGGGTCTCTTACAACTCCCAAAATTCTATTATTCTGTGATTCTCTATCATATACTTTAGGTAACTCCAAAGACAGGAAATAAATCACACAGTTCTGATGCTGTTCTCTACAAGGAATACGAAAGCTAACTATTACAGAATGTAATTTCACAAGAGAAGGCACTTCCTTAAAAAAAATCTGGTACTGGATTTTTTATTTTCTTTTTTATGGAGAACAAATACAGAAATCTATGAAGGCCTAGCACTGTTAACTGAGTTCTGTTCTGCCTCCTGCAATGTCAAGAAGTTGTTTTGAATTCTAAGATAAAAATTCTCATTATTGTTTATAGTGATGAAGAACACAAAATCAGAACCAGGGCTTACACAGCTTATACTTCAAACTAACTTTTAAAATATTGTTATTAATGCCTTTCACTATTTTAACTTTTTTTTTTTTTTTTTTGCCTCAGTCTTCAGGTACTCAATGACTTTTTTGCCTGTCTTCACCAGGAAGTGCTCAAGCCACACTGCCCAAGCCGCAGAAGGCAAAGACATGGAATGGGAGAACGAAGAAACACCCAATGTGGGAAAAGATCAGGTTCAAGACCGTATAAGGAACCTGAAGGTGCACAAGTCCATGGGACCTGATGAGATACATCCACGGGCCCTAAAGGAACTGGCAGATGAAGTTGCCAAACCACTATTCATCATATTCAAGAAGTCGTGGCAGTCTGGTGAAGTGCCTGCTGACTGGAAAAGGGGAAACATAACCCCATTTTTAAAAAGGGAAATAAGGAAGACCTGGGGAACTGGAGGCTGGTCAGTCTCATCTCTGTGCCTGGCAAGATCATGGAGCAAATCCTCCTGGAAACTATGCTGAGGTACATGCATGGAAAATAAGGAGGTGATTTGTGACAGCCAACATGGCTTCACCAAGAGCAAATTGTGCCTGGCAAATTTGGTGACCTTCTATAACAGGGTTACAGCATTGATGGATAAGGGAAGGGCAACTGATGTCATCTACCTGGACTTGTGTAAAGCATTTAACACTGTCCCGCATTAAATCCTTGTCTCTAAATTAGAAAGACATGGATTTCACAGTTGGACCACTAGGTCAACGTCTCAATGTCCAAGTGGAGACAGGTAATAAGAGGCATTCTGCATGGATTGGTATTGGGACCAGTGTTGTTTAACATCTTTGCTGGTGAGATTGACAGTGGGACTGAGTGCACCCTCAGCAAGTTTGCTGATGACGCCAAGCTGGGTGGCGCAGTTGACATGCTGGAGGGAAGGGATGCCATCCAGAGGGACCTTGACAGGCTTGAGAGGTGAACCCATGCGAACCTCATGAATTTCAACAAAGCCAAGTGCAAGGTCCTGCACATGGGTTGGGGCAATCCCAGGCACAAATACAAGCTGGGAGGAGAATGGATTGAGAGCAGCCCTGAAGAGAACAACATGGGAGTGCTGGTTCATGAGAAGCTCAACAATACCTGGCAATGTGCTCTTGCCAACTGTAAGAAAGCCAGCCATATCCTGGGCTGCATCGAAAGAAGCATGACCAGCAGGTCAAGGGAGGTGATTCTCCCCCTCTACTCACCTCACATCAAAGTGCTTTAAACCCATGTAAGGGTCTCTCTATATTCTATAAGCCAAAACACCTCATTTAGAACACTCTGAGCACTGAAACAAAAGAACTGTGACCAGCAGGTTGAGAGAGGTGATTCTCCCCCTCTACTCCGCTCTTGTGAGACCTCACCTGGAGTACTGCATCCAGCTCTGGAGTCCTCAGCACAGGAAAGACATGGACCAGTTGGAGTGAGTTTGGAGGAGGGCCACAAAAATGGTCAGAGGTCTGGAGTACTTCCCATATGAGGATGGGTTGAGAGAATTGGGCTTGTTTAACCTAGAGAAGTCTCCAGGGAGACGTTATAGCAGCCTTCCAGTACTTAAAAGAGGGAAAGATGAGAAGTCACTTTTTATAGGGGAGTGTAGTGATAGGATGAGGAGCAATGGTTTTAAGCTGACAGAGGGTAGATTTAGATGAGATATTATGAAGAAATATTTTACTGTGAGGGTGGTGAGGCACTGGAATGGGTTGCCCAGAGAAGTTGTGGATGCCCCATCCCTGGAGGTGTTAAAGGCCAATTTTGATGGGGCTTTGAGTGGTCTGATCTAGTGGAAGGTATCCCTGCCTGTGGCAGGGGGGTTGGAACTCGATGATCTTTAAGGTCCCTTCCAACCCAAACCACTCCATGATTCTATGATTACTATGTCACAAAGAGGAGTCCTTTTATAGAAATCACTAGATCACAGTAAATAATTTCTTCCTTATATCTTATCTAAGTCTACCCTATTTCAGTTTAAAATCTTCTTTCAGTTCAAATGGCTATATGCAGCTCCATCTTAATTGTATTTCTGCAGGTTTTCAAACTAGTGAAAAGACTACTGTACTTGGGGGTTGAAGGAGCAGGGGCAAGCCAGCCATTCTCCCTTCCTGCTGTTTCTTATTCAGTATGAAATTCATCTGCAGTTAGAGCAGCAGTTCACAGTTACGATTAATGTGCCACGTTGTTCCCATCTCCGTAGATCACCAGTACAAACTCCAAAGGTTTTGGGAAGGCCTGACAATACTTAAGTGAGCAAGACCAGGCAACACTTTCAATTCAACAAAATGAGGCAACTCAAAAGTATGCAGTTGAATTCCAGAGACAGTCTTCTGTCGGCATAAATACAAATTCAAGTAAGAGAAAGAGGTAATTTAAATAAACACACATAATTACAAAGATCGTTATGCTCATTACAGCCACTGCAAGAGAGGAGTTGTAGGAGATGTTTGCTGTGATATTTCAATACAATCAGAAATCCATTGGATTCAGCTTTTCCATTATCTTCTTTGATTATCACAAGATGATTTGGCTCAAAGTCTAGTGTTAGATAATAATCCTTGGTTTCTTAAAAAATAAAATTACTAGTCCTGTTGGAAGAAAATGTTAAGACCATGGATTGCTTTCCACTTACTTACTTCTGCTATTGGAATGAAACTCCACACTCCTGAGAATACAAAAACTCCTGAAATGGCAGTCCATTTCTCTGAACATTTCTCCATTTTTCTATAAATGGCCCTAGGCAGATGACAAACTGACATACTGTCACAGCATCATGCCTGGGAAGGGAACGGTGTGGATGACTCAGTTGTTCATTGGATAGTTTTAGACTTTCAGAGAGAGAATGCACCAGTTTCTGAACTGCCTCTGCAACAGCTCTTAGTTGTCTATCCAACATTTCCTCTCCATTTCTTTCAGTGCTATATTGTAGCTCACTACCCAACCTTGATGACTCAGTAATAAGTCAGAGAACTATGGTTCAGAATCCTACTCTTCTACAGAAAACAAAAGACCAGCTTCAGTTCATTTGCGAGATTAATAGCTCTGATGAAATTTCACACTACTGAAAGTCACCTAACCAGGTAAAATGTGCTATCATTAGGAAGAGAAGTTCCCACTTCAGATCCTTCAGAATCCTCTCAGGAAGAGCAATAGCTTCTTTTCAAAAGCTTAAAGTGCATTCACATGACAACAAAATAAAACAAACAAACAAAAAAGCCCACAAAAATAACCCCCTCAAACAAGCAAACCAAACCAAAACCAAACCAATCCTGCTAAGATAGCAATGTTGAAAATGCAGCTAATAGAGACTGCCTGTCTTCAGAGGGCAAAATCTGTCAGGCCCTGAATGCCAGCTGAGTAGTTACAGTCCTTTTAATCATCACAGTGTCAGCAACTACCTTCGTTCTTGAGCTTAGTTACAGGGTTTTTTTTCAGTTCTGTACCAAATAATAAAACAGAACTTCAGTCAGCTCTCTTTGCTATGAGACCATTGGGATTTTGTGAAACTGGAGGGAGGAATTATACCATATGTAACAGTCTGGGAGAGGGCTTACTGATCACTTCTTTGTAAATGGATGAAATCCCATTGCTGTCTTCTTTTGCTCATTTCTGTAAGGTCTTACAAAGCATAACAAAACACCGCAGGCCTTAGCTCAACAAGCCCACCAGCTTGGTGCAAATATTAGTGCAACAGCAGGGACACTTGAATGTAGGAGGGAAAAGACTGCATTCGTATATCATAGCATAAATGCCATGAACTGTTCATAAACGATTCACCAGCAGAGTTCTTCAAGGCTTCATGTGTGTAGCATGCTGGAGTGTGTATGAACAGTTGGAAAAGACAACTGTAGTGGCAAAATCGATCTGTGTTGTGGAGTAAAAAAAGATGCCTCTTAGACATCGTAGACCTCCTCTTCCATGGCATGACTGACCTCTCCACGAAGCTGGTGAAGGGTGTTGCGCCTCAGGATCTCCCAGCCACGGTGAGAACTAGTCCTGGATGTGCTCTGTGACAATGACAGAGCAGACAGTTCCTTCTTGTACAGGATGTTTCTATTGATTTCCAGCTTTTCGAAACCTTTGTCATAGTTATCCCTATCCTGAGCCTTAAATGCTTCTGTGTACCGCATTGTCTTGAGTTTGCTGGGATCAACCTTGTCTTCAACTCTGTAAGAGGATTCAAAAACATAAACTGAATGAAGTAGAAATGTGACAGTTTATCAACAAAACCTAGCAGACACAAGAAGCAAACCCATCCCAAAAATATGGCTACTGACCTGGACATTCCAGAAAATCTACACAGAAATGGAAAACTGATTATAGACATTTAGTAGATAGAGAGAGAAAGACAAGGACAGGAGTGAAATTTTGTGATACTCATTGTAAGAAGTTTGAAAGAAAAATTCAGAGCTTATAACCCACGCAATTTCTTGGGTCTGTCTCTTGTGACTACCAGATAAGAGAACATCAGCTGATTTCACAAGTAATTGCACAGCAGAGATTTCTGAGGGGAACAGTGCTTGTCTATCAACCACAGACAGAAAACAGATTAGGGTCTGTATTCTGGAAGGGAAGGACTCCAAACAGTCCTCCCTAGACAACTGGAAGGGCTCTTTATTAGCATCCATACATTGGATTCTTCTTCTGGGATCCTTACATGCATGCACTAGAAGAGAACTCACCTGAGATACCATCGGTCCCCTAGGCCATACTCCCGCCCACAGATTCCAGAGCGAGGCCAGAGACACCGTGGCAGTTTCCGCTCCAGCATGACAGTAGTAGCCACAACCTTTAGAATAAAAAAAAAAAAAAAGAACTGGGATGAAGATAAAAGCAGCCTCTCTTTCAAAATTATAAGTTTCATGAGTACTGACCCATTATCCTAAATCATTATACCTCCATACATAATGAAGAAAAATCATAGAGACAATACTTCATTTATGATAGAGCAATTCACTATTTTAGTGCTAACTGTGACATGTTTTGAGGAAACAATGGTGCTCTTAAAACACTGTTTTTTTTTTTTTCCTCTTATACCTGATGGCAACAAATAGGGTAATTAAATTGCAAGCTAGAGAAGAGGACAGTATTTATATCTGCCTTAACTACCATCAGAACTTAACAGTGTGGTCACAGAACTACATTTAACCATTTGAGTTATTGCTTTCTCACAGAAAAATCTAGGAAATGGATTTCCTGTTCAGCGGCTATATCTGACTGATCTGGTTGAATTTTTTTTCCTTTTGAGTAAGAGTCAGGATGGATCAATGTCAATGGATCTAAAGATGACACTGACCTACTTATAATCATTACTTTGCATTCTATCTCCCCTCAGTCAATCCCTGTAATTATAATCTAACTCCTAGTTACACAGAAATATGATTTGTAAAAAAAAGATGCAACTTTAATTCTATTTAACAAATTATTCCATGTGTAAGGAACAAATAGGTAGGGAGACACAGAATGGGAAAGAAAGGCTGGATGGGCTTCTAGCTGCTCTTAGAAATAAGGTAGGAATAACTGCATAGCAAAGATACACTGGAAAACAGTTCCACATAAAAAACTGAGAACAGTAGTTTTGCACTTAGACACTTCAGACTCATAGAAAGAATGAAAGAAATTTGGTGGCTGATGTACAGAAGCTGTAAAACAGAAGTAAGAGGACATGGCTTGTTTTATTAGCCCCTGAGAAAAGTGAGGGGCAGAAAAAGGTTTTAAAGTACCTCCTTTAGAGGACAGATGGCAGAGTAAGTAATTGCACTGTCTAGCACATTTTCCTTGAACATTTTTCCCCTTCTTAATTCAAAGAAAAACCCCTGACACCTAAATTAGATTACCTGGGCTCTCCAGAGCTCATCCTGCTCATGGGCCACTCTCCAATGGGTGTCACCCATCATGGCAATTAACAAGTTGAGCATAAGGAGGGTGGCAATGATGGCAAAGGCAAAGTATACCACGCTGTACATAAAGGGAAGGTCCACATCATAGTTTGCAGGGCCATCAATGATAGTGAGGAACAGCTCAAAGGTGGTGAACAAGGACATAGGATAGTTGTAGAACTGCCCAAGGTTTTCAGGGTTCTCTGTCTGGAAGATGATGTAAAAAGCTAGAGAGCAATGGGGGAAAAGAAGAGAGAGATTCTTTAACAACGGAAATCACATTCCAAGAGCAACAACAGGGTACTGTAAGAGATCCTGACAACACAAAGTGGACTGGGAAAGAGCTGCATATGTTTCTATGCTAGTGCAGTACTCAGCATAACAAAGACAAATCTCTGACTAGAATCACTCTTCTCCATTATAAAATGACTCAGAATTACTGTGATTATTTGTTTATTCTCAAAATAGTGATCTTTTCTTCTTCAAGGATATAATAAAGCTATGTGTGTTAATCTCATTTGCTGAAGACAAATATCATAAATACAGTATGTTTTTAAACCTTGACCCAGATATATGTTGAATTGTCTGGATTGTCTTAATTTCTCTTACCCTGGAAAGAGCAAGAATTGCAAATCAAACTCGTTAAAACAGAAATCAGTGCTGGGAAAGTGACCATGCTCTAAGAAATAGAAGTGCCACCTTTGCTGGCTAACTAAAAGGGCAACCTGAGAATTAATCAAAACCCATGCTCTTAATTCATACTAAAGAAGTTGGCAGGGGTAACATAATGCTGTTTTCTTTTTGTAGACTCACCTGATGCAAAGCCTAGTATCACCACAGCCATGAGCCAGCAAAAGCGCATGAGATCTCCAAATATCATCTGCAGAGCAAAGACAGAGCCACCATAAGGCCCAACTGTCCCACCAAGCTATACTGCAACCTTATGTAAGCCATTTTCCAGATTCTAAGATCATGAGTGGACTAAAGGAATCTTCTGCACTAAAGAGATAATGTGAAAGTCTCAAACCCTCTGTGCAGACAAGAACTTGTCCATTTGCTGTTAATGCTAGTCCTGAGGGGAAAAAAGTATTAATTCAGTTCTTTCTGTCTGCAAAGAGGTGTCAGTATGTGTGTAACAAGCCCATATTTGTTTGTGTCTTATACCTTCTGGATCATGATGGTAAAGGGTCCGAGCATCTGGAAGCCTCGTGCAAAGTACATGACATTGCACCATCCTAACACGAGGGCAAAGGACATAGGCACCACCTCACCAGTTGTGCTGGTAAGACGCATCACCATGGTTACTAGAATCATGCAAGCATATGTGATCCTGCAAAGGAATAAGAGAAAGTGAAAAAAGGTCAGTAAAGGAATCTTACCCTCCTTTTTCTTTTCTTTTCTTTTCTTTTCTTTTCTTTTCTTTTCTTTTCTTTTCAAAAATTCCGAGCCAGGTCCATATAGCCTCATATAGCCACCGGCCCAATAGGCAGAGACCTCTCAGCACTATCAGCTCTACGTGTCCACTTGCCTGGCTTCCTACACACCAGCTGAGCCAGTAAGAGAAGGAAATCAAGAGAAGGAATACTCCTGAAGAATGGAGAAAGTGACTCATGTGACAAAAGACAGCAGTGGGGAAAATGAGAGACAATATATTTATTAGACTTAAAAAGGGGTGTACTTACACAATTATGTGAAAAGGCCCTCCTAGGATAGTTTGTCCAAAGTATTTTGCTGCTCCAACTCTGAGGATATCTGGGATCTAAGAGAGAAATCCTATTGACTTTAGGACTTAGACGGATTCCATTATGCTATTAAATGCTATGGTAATGGCCAATAATCACTGGCTGGGTGGAGAATGGATAGA
>NW_010116484.1:0-20069 GCF_000699245.1 Pterocles gutturalis
AGGGGTTCCGCGTGGACGTGATCCGCGAGGAGGAGGGGACGCTGGAGTTCGACATGGTGGGCATCGACGCCGCCATCGCCAACGCCTTCCGCCGCATCCTGCTCGCCGAGGTACCTGCGGGGGCTTGGGGGGAGCGGGGAGGGTCCTGCCGTACCTCAGCCCTTGCAGGCAGCTGCTGGGTTCAGAAGAGAAGCGCAAATTTCCTTGTGCTGGGAGCCCACAGAGAGTTAGGGCCTTAGGAGCGTGAG
This sequence comes from Pterocles gutturalis, assembly GCF_000699245.1. NCBI lineage: Eukaryota > Metazoa > Chordata > Aves > Pterocliformes > Pteroclidae > Pterocles > Pterocles gutturalis. The sequence goes on from NW_010116484.1 coordinate 249, forward strand.
CGATAGATAGCGCTTTGTTGGTCTTAAGGGTGTCGTTGATAGTGTCTGTGGATCGACCTGTTCTTCACTTCTTGTGATCGTTTGTTTAAATAAAGAAAACAGGGAAGGGGGGGCTTTCCCTTCTTGTGATTATTTGTTTAATAAAATAAACGGGGAAGGGGGTATATTGGGTGTAAGTGTATTGGGTAGCCAGGTTCGGCAGAAGTAGCACTGAAAACAGTCCGTAGGGCAGTTATTCATGGGAGAGAAGGGATGCTGTATTCTGTTGGTGTGTTGTTCGACTGTCATCTTATGCTGATGTGATCTCTCGTCTCCCTGAGGTGCCAACAATGGCTGTAGAGAAAGTTTTTGTGTACAACAACACGTCCATTGTGCAGGATGAAATTCTGGCTCATCGCTTGGGCCTCATCCCTATCCGAGCTGACCCTCGACTCTTCGAATATAGAAACCAAGGTGAGAGTCTTGGATCAAATAGAAATATTGAAGGTTTCCCCCAAAGCAGAAAATCAGGGTCGCATAAACTGAGCAGAAGTGTGGTTCCGCAGAGGCTTATGCTGTTCTCCCCTTCTCAGGAGATGAAGAAGGCACAGAAATTGACACTCTGCAGTTCCAACTGAAAATAAAATGTAGCCGAAACCCTCGGGCAGCCAAGGAGTCATCAGATCCTAATGAACTATATTTCAATCACAAAGGTGAGATCTCTCCTAAAAACAGCTGCTGTTTTTTTTCTTTTTTTGGTCTTGGGAGACAGGATTTGGTCTGTTCTCTCAGCCCTGTGAGCCGGGAGCACTGATTCCCTCATTCTGCTAAACTTACCTTTGCCATCTCCAGTCCTGTACAGGTCAGCAACCTGTTGTGAGGCTGCAGCTGGCTGACGCTTGTGGCTTCTCTTCGCAGTGTACAGTAAACATATGACATGGGTGCCCTTGGGGAATCAGACGGACCTCTTTCCAGATGCTGACTTCCGACCTGTTCACGATGACATCCTCATTGCACTGTTGCGACCTGGCCAGGAAATAGATGTGCTAATGCACTGTGTCAAGGGTATAGGTGAGTCGTGGGTCCTGGGGCAGTGGGAGGAATGTGGGTGCTTGGACCAGGGCACAGCTGCGTGAAGGGGAAGGGTGGTGAACTGGATTTCCCCTTGGAATTTTAGGTCCTGGCATCCTTGCACTCTCATTCCATGAAGCCTGACCTTATCCTTGACTCTTAACTCTTTGTGCAGGTAAAGATCATGCCAAGTTTTCTCCTGTGGCCACAGCTAGTTATCGACTACTTCCTGACATTACTCTCCTGCAGCCTGTTGAGGATGAGGCAGCTGAGATGTTGCAGAAGTGCTTTTCCCCTGGAGTCATTGAGATCCAGAACATCAAAGGTACTTTTTTCCTGCTCTAAAGTGCCTTTTTCTTTATGAGCCTTAGTAGAGACTGATCAGAGATTAGAGCCAAACCTTGCAGAGGCAAAACCACATTGTGATGTCTGTTCTGAGCCTGGTTTTATGGATGAGTGGCTGTCACATGCAGATGTGTTGGGTGATGAATGGTGATCTCCCTGAAGCGCTAAGGGATTGGGTGTCTGTCCACAGAGCTCTGCATCTGCTGCCTGCAGCTTTCAGCACCTTTCAGTTATCTGTAAGACTGGGCAGCGAGCTTGCTCTTGCCAGCAGCTGAGCGTGGAGACTCCTTGTGTCCTGCCCAGGGGTATACGCAAGCTTTGTGTATGGTTGGGATGTTCAAGAACACCAGTTCTGTCAGGCTGGAGTTTCGTGTTGGGGGTGTGCTGATTCTTTATATTGGTGGCTTTGTTGCCTTTGCTGATGGGGGAGTGCATGTTAGAGGGGTAAGCACCTGCTGTGACCACAAGGCACCCATCTGCTGCAGGCACCCATCTCATTTCATCTTTTCTCCTTTAGGAAGAAAGGTGGCAAGAGTAGCCAATGCTCGGTTGGACACGTTCAGCAGAGAAGTTTTCCGTCATGAGGGTCTGAAAAACCTTGTGCGCCTGGCAAGAGTGCGAAACCATTACATCTGTAAGTGCCCCATTTTCCACAGCGCAGAGCCCTGCTGTCATTTGTGCAAACGAGCAGTGACTGGCCAGCATGTACACCTGGGCCATGGCCTGCCCTTTCCCTCCCACACCAGGAGCCTTCATATGTTTGTGTTCCAGTGGGTAACTACTGAGATTGTGGCTTTGGGATCGAATGTGTTTGTGCTTCCTACGGCAAATGTAACCTCTTTGTCTCTGTCTATGAAGATCTGGTTGTCAAAAGTACGGTGTAAGGGAAGATGAGGAACAGGAAAGCTGGAGCCAGGTGTAGGCTGAAGCTGCCTAGGGGCTGTTCTGACTTGTGTCTCTGTGCAGTTTCAGTGGAGTCGACGGGTATCTTGCCTCCAGATGTGCTGGTGAGCGAAGCCATCAAGATCCTGATGGGAAAGTGCCAGCGCTTCCTGAATGAGCTGGACTCTGTGCCTATGGAGTGACCTGACCGTAGCTGGGAAGCATATCCCCGCACTGCTGTTCTGGGCTTCTGCACCTGCCTGCAGGGGTGATTCCTAGGACCAGCTCTTTGTTTTCTGTTGGTAATAAGCCTCAGTGAGGAGATGCACTAAAATAAAAGCTTTTCTTTACAGCTGGCTCCTTCTGTGCTGTTCCCAATTGTGAGACTGGTAATACACAGAGAAGGAAGTGGCAGCAGGTCTAAAGATGAATAGTAGCATTTATTTCAGATTGCATGCAGTATGTGAAGAGCAGTGTAGTAAAGCACTTTGCAGCAGGTCAGTGAGATTTAACAAGTCAGTACCAGTGCAGGACTGTTTTGCAGGTGTCTCAAAGCAGCTCTGGGGTAGTTAATGTCATAGATGCAAGGCTGCACTGTCAGAGGGCTGGGACACTTCTATGAAGAAAGGCTGAGAGTTGGGGTTGCTCAGCCTGGAGAAGAGAAGGCTCCAGGTAGAACTTATTGTGGCCTTTCAATACTTCTAAAAAAGATGGAAAAGGACTTTTTACCAGGACCTGTAATGACAGGACAAGGGGCAACAGTTTTAAACTGAAAGAGACTTAGAGTGGACAGAAAACACTTTTTACAGTGAAGGTGGTGAAATGCTGGAACAGGTTGCCCAGAGAAGCTGTGGATGCCCATCCCTGGAAGTGTTGAAGGTCATGTTGGAAAGGGCTTTGAGCAACCTGATGCAGTGGAAGATGTCCCTGCCCACAGCAGGGGGCGGGGGGGGGCGGGTGTTGGACTTTCCCAGTCCCTCCCAGCCCAAACCATTCTGTGATTTTACGATACAGTACTGGGCTTCTCTCTGCAAAGGTGGGGTTTAAAAACATGCCCTGTAAGGACTGACTGTCCCCTAAGTATCACAAGGTAAGCCATTTCTTCACAGGTGTTAGTTTTGACTACTCTGTTCTCCCTTTCAGTGCCTGAATGTACTTTGGGCTGACCTTGAAGCAGACCTGGATGGTGGAGGGCAAGTGACAGTCAAAGGCCTGACTCCGTCCAGGGAAGCCTGGGAGAACTTGGAAGTTAGTCTCAGTGGTGAGCACTACTGTTTGTCAGCACTGGGTAGTTCTGGGCTTGTGAAAGGCTCTCTCTTGACAAGCTGATGAAGGAACCGTAACTTCAGAGTATGGCTGGGAGTACTGGTGTGTTCTAGCTGCTTAAGTCAATCATCACTACAGTGCTAGAGTTTAGTGGAGCAAATAAATCATATTTTTTCTCTGTTTCACTGGGATTAGATACTTATACTGTAAACATCCTTATAGGTGTTAATCCCATTTGAAAAACAGTAATTTCTAGCTGGATCTTTTCTGTTTAAACAAGCTGAAGCAGCTTCCATCCTAAAATGGATTACAGCTGGACCTCAGAAAGAGGTTTTATAACAAAAACTTAATTGACATTGCTCAGTCCCACCTCTTTGAGGGCTTCTGCTTTTGTTGTGAGAGACCTTCCTTCATCAGGTGAGGGGACACCAGAGGCAACAGCTACATCACTTTCCTGTGTTCCTGAAAAGGTCAGCTGAGAGAACTATGGCTGAACTGCAGTGTTATCACAAGACAGTGCTCCTCCCAGCCACAGCTAGGGTTCGGCTTGGAGGCTACTTCAGTAGCATACACACCTTTCTGTGCTCGTGCTTCGCCTATTTCCCATACTGGTTATGGGACATACCCGGGAATAGCCATGACAAAGGGTTTGGCTTTGGCAACACAAACCCTTCAAGCTGTAAACTGGGACCTAGCAGCTGTTACTGCTAAAACTGACATACTAAAAATGCAATTTTCCCCTTCTCTTCCAATTTAATTATGTCGTCTGGAATGTTCCTCCCCTCCCTGATAATGTATGTTGACTACCAGCAAAGGGGCTGCCTCTTTGGTAGCTGGAATAAGGAGTGCTGACCAATCTTAGGAAGGCAGCCTGGGCAGAGGCCTCAGGTCTTACTGAAACAGATAAGAGAATGAAAATGAAACCATGACACCATTTGTATGAAACTGGAATAGCTTTATTGACATTCAGAGGTGTAACACAACCAGTTCAGAGACAGCTTCGGATTTAAACATTCCTACAAAAAAGGTTCTAAAAACCATGTAAAAAAAACCCCTTGTGTCTAGCATGAAGTCACAGAATGTTAAAAATATCACAACATAATAAATACACCCAGCCTCTGCTAGAGCCAGGAGCCATGTTAGCTCGGAGGTTAAAAAAGTTTGAGGCCAAGAAGAAACTGGAGGGTGCTGGTGGAACAGCAGGGGCGGGAAGGTAAGCAGATTCCCAAGGTCTGCTTTTCCTTTCTGTGCTCCCACCTCTCCCAACCCCAGGTTTTCTGTCCAGTCTGCCCCCGTGGAGACAGCACCTTCTCCACCCGCCATGGGTTATTGTTCTGTCTCCTGGACTGCAAAACTGCCAGCTAGCTCTAGGCAGACCCTCCCAGCTCTCGTGCCAATGCTAGGATAGATCGGGTGAACCATCTGTCATGTAAGAAGAACCAGCTTTGCAACTGGAGTGGTTTGATAGTGTCCCACTTCATCTGAAACTCAGTTTCTGACCTGGCTCCCCCCTGTAAACCGCAGTGTAAACCCCACCCCTCCTGCCAGACTGGGTGAAAACACGGGCTGCTGTGTCAGATCCACAGCAACAGGGTGAGGAGATCCCTTTTGGTTTGCAGGTGCTTCCGATATTGGTCCAGATTTTGTGTACCCTGCACTGCCTATGTTCTAGTCTACAGGGCATGGTAAAAAGAAAAAAAAATAATACAAAAAAATCTGTCCTGCTCCCCCTGACAGATGTCCCAGGAAAGGCTAGCACAAAGTAAAAGCCTTCCATTTGGCTCTAGGTAGAACAAGCTGCATGATCATATATATACACATATACACGTATATATATGTATGACAGTGTCTGCCTCCTCGAGAGCAGCTGCACCTTAAAAAGGCTGATCTTGAGGGAGATCCTAGAGCACTGCCCTCAGCCCAAGGCTCAGCATCCTGGAGGGAAACGGATTCACCAGAACACCAGTCCGCTAGGGACAAGTGCTGATAGGCATGACAGGAGTGTCTGATGTGTTCCCTGCAAAGCCTGGCTACTAGCACCCAGAGGAAGATTTCGGTAGCCTCTATTCACATGGCCTGCTACTCTGCTTTTTGTATTAATCCTAAACTGCAAAGGATGAAGAAGTGGAGCAAGAGTGACCCAAGGCTACAGGATGACCAGGCTTTACCTAACGGAGTCTATGGGCTCAGCTCCCACCTTGCAGAGGTCTAAAGATGCTCGTTCAATGGAGGGGAGGGGAAGGAATCAGGTAGAGCTTAATAGACTGCTTCAAATGCCACTGCAGGCCCCATCCCCGTGTAACCCATAAGGGGCTTTATTCAGACGAACGCTTGTGGAGGCGATGACGAAGAGAATCTAATGTGCTTACTATGAGGAGAGACAAAATATAAGGTAGGGGAGGAGATGGTTGCAGCATCCCAGGCTCAGGGCTCAAAGAGGGCAGTGAGGCCCTCTCCATCCTCATTTTCTATCACATCCGTCTCCAGTGATGGCTTCACCTTTTTGAAGAGAGATGGGAGGTTGCGGATATGAACCTCCTTGCGGAACTGCTCCCCGAGGGGCTTCTGCAGAGGACAGACAGGCAGGCATCAGTCATTACTGCCTTCATAGCCCCCCACTCACCTCAGGGGCAGCCTGCTAGTACATCAGAGGCAGACCCCAGATTCTGAGCAATCCCTAGGGCTGTGCTTGTGTTTTGGGGAATCTCAGGCCCGGTCCTTCCCAAGTGCCAGGACACTGGGGTAACCACCAGCTTCCCAGCTTTTAAATTAAAGTACCAGACTCCAACACCACCATCATCACAAAAGCCTGGCACCCACCTAACAGCTTTGTTCAAACATTTGAACACCCTGTTCCCGTGGGCACCCTTGTGCACGGTACCCCCTGCCTCTCGGTGATAAATCATTGCTGAAGGAGCTGCTCAGCCTGTGCTTCTGTCTCCACTGTACCCTCATGTTGAAGAGAGGCAGAACAAACACAATATGCCGCAACAGCTTCCTGGGTATGAGCATGAAATGAAAGGGATTCATTTCCCGCCAGGATATCACCTACCCCAATGCAACCTGCGATGAGGCGCTTGAAATGATCCTTCCGGCGCTTGTCTGCCACCTTCTGCAGTGTTGGGTTCAGAAGCTTTGAATCAAACTGCTCCAGAGAGTCCCTCTGGATGTCTGGGATCTGCTCCATCACTGCCTTCAGCTCAGCGTAGCGAGGGCGCTGCAGGGAGAAGTGCGGTTAACACAGCTCTGGTAGAGGTGCAGCCCTGCCGCCCTTGGGGGCCATTAGCTCCTCTGCCCCCACCCCAGCAGGCATGGGATTAGTTCTTCACCACTCCCCAGCCAACCTCTCATCCTGATAAAGAGCAGAATTTCTCACCAAGGCCTCGTAGATCTGGAAAGCCAGGTGGACAAGAGCTGCCATGCAGCCGTCATGCTGCCCGTGTGTTTGTAAGCCCTTCAGCACGCTTGTGAAAAACCAAGACACAGCATCGGGCAGGAGGTTTCCTGGAAGCACCTGGGGAAGAGGCACTGTCAGCATGGAAGCAGGATACTGATACATGACTGCCTTTCTGCAGCAGCTTGGGCTTCCTGAGGGAGAAGGTGCCCAGGGATGAAGCGGCCAAGCTTCTCACACCATTCAGAGCTTCCTCTCCCAACCCCGACAGAACTAATCCCTTCTTCCTCCCAGAGGTACCTGTTTGAGCAGCGGCCAGCAAAGCTGTGTTGTGGTTCTTTGGCAGGACAAGGTGTCCTTCCAGGAGAGGGATGTGTAGGCAGTGATAAGCAGTGCGGTGCAAACATCCTGAAAAAGAGTCAGAGACAGGAACCAGTCAGAGGACCTCTTTCCCACCTCCAGGGTTCAAACCTGAAGGGAGCCAAGAAACAATCCAGTGACTCTGTAGGAGCTCCTTGGGGTTATCTTCTGAGAAGCCTGCGTGCTGCTGCTGCTTAAAGGCACACAGTGTGCACCAGCACAGGAACCAACATCAAGTAAACCTGCTCCCAGCTGCTACTCTCAAGTCACCACAAAAGCTGCTGCGAGAGCTTCTGAGGCATCCACAGGAGAGGAGGAGTACAGAGGTCTTGGGATGAAGGTACTCTGCACAGTGGGTAGTGTTAACACTTTGTCTCCTGTGCTGGCTCTGGCAGATTTTACAGAAAAAGAGCTTCTGGGTGAAGTTCTTCCTCATGAAGGCAGGATGGAGGCAGAGCCAGGGAGCACCCCAGGGGGCTGAATGCCCAGGGCCTTGCTCACAGAAGGGCTGAAGCTCTGTAGCTTAATTTTATACTGGATCCCAACCCCTGTGTGCTTTGTGGCTTCTACGACCATTAACAAGGCCATAAGAAAAGACGTGTGTTCTGGAGAGAAGACTCTCACACTGGGGAATGTTCCAGCAGCCTACATCTCTGTAGCAGGATCTGTCTGCACCACAGACAAGCACGACGAGGAGTACGGAGAAAGGACGGTGGAAGCCGGAGCGTGTGCTCTTACCTCCTGCTTCATCAGACACTTGCCAAGCTCGGTGAGCTCTGCGCTGGCAGGGGGAGTCACCTCTGTGGCCATCGCCTCGTCATCTGCAGAGCAGAAAAAAGGCAGCACTGTGAACATGGCCTCCTGAGGACTGAGGGACACACCGGGAGGCACAGCGAGAACTCAGCTGGGAACCAGGGGACAGCACACAGAACCTCTCTCTCCAAGCAGAATGCACCCACCCTTTGTGGGACAGGAAGGGCACCCAACCAGCTACCTCCAGCTCTCAGGAAGACCGTGCGCATCCCCCCTCCTCTCAGCCCTCTTCTCTGTACTTTAAGAATTAGCTGCTCCAACATGCTGCCCGTGAGCCCTACAACATGCTTGTTCCTGGGCTAGATCAGGTTTTTCTGTACCCCCCAAACACACTGGGCAGGACAGAGCCGAAAGCTTCTTACCAAACCTATACCCCTCACACAGAACTTCCAGCGACAGGCCAGCCCCTCCCTCAAGAAACGCATGAAGAAATGGGCGAGGTGTTCGCACACACCAAGGGGAGGAAGGGCAAAGGCAGGCATTTACTCACCATCTCCGTCAACAGCAGCAGTAGTGTTATGCTCAACGCCTTTCTTAGAAACACAGCAAACAGCTGCAAAAACAGTTGCAGGTCAGAGGAGCAGAAAAGGGAAGATGCTACTTCAGAACATGCAGAGATTATTATCCTACAGACTGATGAGCTCACAGCTGCTTCAAGCTCCCGGAGCTCTTACACTGTATCTGAAGGATCTGAAAGCCCAGTATAAAAGCTAAATACTGCACCACCTGGAAGGCTGAAACCCCCCACCCACAGCATCCTCCCCCAGTGGAACCTGCTGCACAGTGGCTGCTTCAAACTACAGAGAACCAGGAAAACCATTTGAAGCCTAGAACCTGCAAAGAGCAGCATCTTAGCAGAACAAGGCAGATCAAGAAAGAAGAAAGAAGACTGAAGACCTGTAAACTCTATGCAGAGTCAATTTTCTCAGCCTCTCTGCTCAAAGCCCCACTGGCTAAAAGACAATGTTTGAGAAAGGGAGACTGCCAGGAGGGAGGGACTCTCCCCTTCTGTCTGGCTAGAAACATGGCAATTGCCAGCAACAAAACTGCTCTACACTCACGTGTAGAGGGCACAGAAAGGGAGAACCCGTATTCCAAAGGAGGACTGGACTCCTACAGGAACAGTGGCAAAAACATGGATCCCTACATGAAAGAACAAAAACTCTTTTCTTAAGGTTTTTAATTGATCTCTTACTAGGTTTTAGCTAAGATTTCGGCAGGGCTAACTGTCTCACACCCAGCTTCTAAGGATTATGTTAAGCACTACTGGAAATTGCTGTTTTCCTCTCCAGTGCAAACTTCCCAAATATCCCAGGGGACCTTGATTTCACTTACTGATGAGATCCATGACTTCTCGGGTCAGCAGCCTGACCAGCTGTTCCTCAAGCATCTCCTGAGACTCAGGGTTGTCATCTGCAGCATCATCCTCACTGAAGAAAACAAGTTGTAGTGTGAAGGGAGACAATGTCTTAAAGTACCCCCTCTGTCCAAGCACAGGGACTGAGTCACCATCAGGGTAAACGCAGCATTTCCCAGCCCTCTGCTGCCAGGGCTGTTCCCTGGGCAAAGGGCCAAAGCTCCATCCCACTCCCCATTTCCCCCTTTCAGTACCCATACCAAGGGGTGAAAGCTTACCAGAGCATGCTTCGCTGGTTGATCACCTGCCATTTCTGAGACAACCTCTGTTCAAGATAAAAGGGAAAATTCAATACCTTCCCCTAAGGAGTCACGCTGGACACAATGCAAAGAGGCCCAAGTGCCACTCTCGCTTGGAAGTGGTGATAGCTGCTGACAGAGGCACAACAGGGGCTCATGCCCAGCCCCATTTTGAATAGAACAAGAACTGCTACCAAAGCAAGATGCTGTGGCTGTGCTGGCTGCAGAAATCTGAGTCAGGAAACTGAGGGGATACAGGCAAAAAAAAAACCCCACAAAAATTCTCAGGGCTGAAGTTTGAGGAGCTGATATCCACAGGCTTGAATTCATAGCAAGCAACAGCCAGCATTCAATGCATCTCAGAAACCTCCCCTAAACAGCATCAAAATCATTGAGCATTGGAGCTTTGCCTTTGTCTCTGCCAGCTTTGGAGAGACAGACGTTCTCACACGTTGCTGCCAGCTGCTACAATGAGTCTGGGCTGCCAAGGAGCAAGGATCAAACAAACTGTTTTCTTACCACGTGCAGATAGGTCAACAGTGGTCCCAGTATGGGGCAGACAAGGGTTTCGTAGTATTCTGAAGGGCAGGAGAGTACCAAGGGCTTCACAAACACACCTGCAGAGACCAGCTAAGGAAGAGACCCAGCACATATGGCCAGCTGCTAGCGAGACTGCGCACACGACCCAAACCCGCCCATTCCACTGGGAGGCCAAGCGACAGACACCTCGAAGTCCATCTTCTCACAGACCTGAACTAACAAGTGGCATCTCTACAGCAAGAGCATAAGGTATTTAGTCTCCTCCCCTGACAGTTCAGCTAAGAAAGCTGAGGGTGCTTAGTGCCCACTTCCTAGCTGTGAGACTGAATGTCCAGCCCCGGGAAGTGGGCTGGGAATCTTAGATGGCCTCCCACACAAGCACAAAGTCTAGTCAGACACCCTACTGCCAAGCTGCTACCCAAGCTCTCTTGCCCCCCAGAAGGCACTTCCCACCTCTCATGGTGCCTGCAGGACCACACAAATCCTTTGCGTTTATTCTCTCTGACCCCATGCACTGCTGTTTCTGCTCATGTCCTCCTAGGCTCACATCTCATCTACACCAGGTGTATCCCTGTTTGTTATTCTCCTCAATCAACCTTCTTTGGCTTGGCCATACTGAAAACGATGCTAGGAAGCCACCCAGTTTTCAGTTTACATGCTCCAAGCTTCTCTAGCTGGCCCGAGACAGCGATGGAAGGATACGGAGCATGGGACGCAGTCTGTAATCAGGAATGTTGTTGAGGTTGATGAAAGCTGAGCTGAGGAGCTGGGTGGCGAGACCCTCAACGGTGTAGAAATCCTGTTGCATGGAGGGGCCTGCATTTCCCAGGATGTGGAAACTTCAGCAAAAAACAAGTTAGTTGCAAGTCTGATAGGTAACAGGTACCATGCCTATGGCCTGCAAAGGGCCAAGTGCTATCATCCTGAGATTGCCATGTTCTTAAATACTATAGAGGAATTTTAGCACAGCATCTCTTTTTTTTCTGGGATACCTGCAGAGGTACAATGAATTAAGCATTTAAGCACTACAATGCACTTTCAAGTGCTGATGTATCCTAACACACAATTAAAATGGTAAAGAGACAAACTAGGTCAGGATATCAGACAAGTGCTCCAATACGATCCAACCACCTAACTGCAGGAGGGCTAAAAGCAGACCCACGTTTTGAGGTACTTTTTCCAGCAACTGTGTTCCACATGTAGGTAGGTACAGCCATGAGTATAGTTCACCACTGCGACTCGTACTTGGATATTACAGGATACAGCTCAAAGTCTAACTGTAGAAGTCAGCAGCCAGCAATAGCCTACTGCTCCAGCTGTGTGATGTTGGATTGTGGGGGGGATATCTGGTGCTCTTACCAGTTGTCGTAGAGGGTACAAAAGAAGCCTTGCATCCTTTCTAAGACTGTTTTGTAAACAGGAGAGTCATAAAGCTCCAGCAGAGGCTGAGGGAGACCTGTGGGAAAGAATAAGGTTCAACGACATTAATGAGAGAGCACAGTTCCCCTTCAGGTCCCAGCCAGCTTGACGGCAGCGAGGGGAAGCACTTGGCAAGATCAACATGCAGCCAAATGGGAAGAGGTGCAGCAACCCTGGGGCAGAACCTCCCCTCAGAGGTCAGCCAAGTGCAGGTCGGTTGTACCCAGAGCAGAGGTGTTCCCACTAAGGTTGTTCCAGCTCCTTCGCTTCTCCAAAGCAAAACTTACTGGAGCTATCAGAACCCAGTCAGAAGCAAAGCTGACAGTTGTGCAGCTCCTCCAACAGCCCATCCCTTCAGGTTTGTGTTCATATCTGTCAGGACACAAGCTACTGCTGAAATGTGACATTAAAAAGTTTAGAGATCAAGGCGCTGCTTGCTTTATGTGCTGTGGTTCACAGACAGTTTATAGGTCTCAGGAAACAGATGAAGGAAGCACCTCCTCATTTTACAGATGAGAGAAAGCAACCTCCCCGAAGTATTTCATTGTCTGTCAGAACCTGAAATCAAACCCCAATTTCCATAGTCATGGTCCACACTTTGTCTACACGGCCACCCACTTCTGCTTGGCTGGAAAGGCTTCTGTGTTCACAACCTCAAACCTAAGACAGTTCCAAAACTCTTTCTAATACACCATCTGGAAACAGGGCCATACTGCAGGACTTGGCTCTTGCTCTCCAGGCCAGGTCTCTGCACCAGCACTCAGGGATCCTGTTGAGCACTAATTCTGCTCAAAGGCAGACAGCTACAACACCCCTGGTCTCTCCAGCCTGAAGTGCCACGTTGCAGAGACCACCAAGCCAGCTGGGAGAAGCAGTTTGGTTAAGGTACCCTTAATTTCCTTCAGAAGAAACCAATTTGTCTCAGACAAATAACTTATTTAACTTCTTCATTTCAGCAGGTTCAAATCACGGCTGAGCTGTGAATACTATGAAGTTAAAGCTCTCCAGTGCCTCTTCACTGCTATTGATGGACACTACCTCACATACCTCTGAGAATCTGCCCACACATTCTTCCCAAAGAGAAGCCCCTTACCTAGGATGGCATTCTTCTCCACCTCCAGCATGTCTAAGGCCTTTGCAAATGTTTCCCCCAGCCTAGCCACCATCTCTGGCGTGTAGAGATTGTTGTGAGTCCTGAAACAGAAGAGCACTTGGTTTATACTCATATGGGTCAGTGCCTTTTGCCCTTGACAGTGGGATCCTCTCCTTCAGCTTGTGAACAGCTCCTCTGAAGCAGACAATGAGGAAGGTGAGACCAAGCACGTGTGCATGGGATCCCCCTTCCCCACCTGCAAAAATATTGGGGAAGCTGACCCGACAGAGACATGGAGTGACTCCACCTCATGTCCTGAATCTCCTGGCTGCCCCTTCCACTTATTCGGTTCACCCCACCCCTTGCAAGCATTGGCAACAAAAACTCCCAGCAACTCTCCAGTTGGTGCTGGCAACAGCTTACTAGCTTGGCCAAAGGGATCAGAGAATGCATTTTAAAAACTGACAAGACACGGATTCTGTAATCTCAAAAGATCTTCGGCACCTAAGGCCCCTGCAGAGGGAGGGGCTGTTTCAGCTCCAAAATACACACACTGCCCGCCAAGGGTGGGTCACAGTCCCCAGAATGGCAGGTGGCATTGGAGGGACTCTAGGGAGAACATCAATCCGATCAGATGTTACTGGTGGCAGACACATGTGCCCCCTGGACAACACATCCAGCCAGGAACAATTCCGCATCATCAGGAGGCGGCCATGGTCAGCTCTCCGCGAGGGACACCAATTCAGCCACGGGTGGCTGGTTCTTGCCATCCAGGCCAAAATGGGTCCCCTCTTAGTGACACTCAGCGCTGGACTCGGCAGGGGGTGTCTCTCTCACCTACCTCTCTCCTTTGAGACCTCAGACCTCCACTGTGGGTGTCGCCAGCTGCACACAGCACAAATCCTGCAGCCTCCTCCAAAACTGCAATGCCATTGTACCTGCTGCTAGAGGTGATCAAGGGCAACTCAGTATCTCTCCCTACGCAGCGTTTCCCAAAGCAGGGGGTATGTGGGAATGGCTGGGGGAAGGGAGTGCGGACAGACCTCAGTATGTTCTCCAGAGTCTCAGCTTTCACTCATGTCTTAATGATTTTTTTTTAATTTTTTTTTTTTTTTAACGTCTCTGTTCACAATCCTGGCAACCCCGATGCAGTGACGTCTGCCTGAGTTTGCAGAGAGCCTTGAGTTAGCTCCGAAATGGCAGCTATCCCATTTCTCTCTGCAGGTGTCAAATACTTCCCTGCTCACTGCACGTGAGGAAGGCAAGTATGTTAAGTTTCATAAGAAAGAGCTACACAAGTGACTTCTTAATGACTCATACTCTCATTCTGGGCTGGATCTAACACCATGCAACAGGCCTCAAAGGGGGCACAAGCTGGTTTTTCTTTCCCAAGAGGGGCTAGGGAGCAGCCCAGCCTCCACAAGTTTGGATGATGCTGTTCCACTGACTCAAAAAACTGTGCATTTCTGCTTCACTCTATTCTGAAACCTAGCTACTAAGAAAATCTCCTCTTGTATGTGTCCTGCTTGCTCCATGCCAATGTTGGCTTTGCCTCATGCTGCGCAGAAGGGCAGCGGGGCGAACCCAAAAACTGTGGAATTGTGGAGGTGAACCTTGAAATCCCACTGCTCTAACCCCAGCAGGATGGGCCAGAGAGTCATATCTTGAAGTTGTTGTCATGGTCCTTCGTTGTTTCAGAGTCATTGAAGATATTCTCAAGATTGACAGTTGGGAGGTCAGATGTTCACGTGCCAGCCAATCTCCCTTAACTTGTACTTTAGCAAGGTCCCAGTGGTAACAAAGAAAAAATGACTACTCAGCTGCTCCCCGTGGAGTTGAAAGCATACAACAGCCCTCATATTTGATGAGGATGTAGGCCCTAGGCAGGTTCCAGCTGAGACTCTCAGCAGTGAGCAGCACTCCTGGGCATCCCGCACGCAGGAGAACATGGAAAAACAAAATTCAAGAGACATTTATGCTTTAGAAAATAGAAACAAAGGATATGGCAGGACTTGGGGGAGCATATTTTCAGCAATGGGCACAGCTCTGCTGGGAAGAGTGTCTGATGCCTAGAGAGATGAGCTTGAAGGCCAGAATATGAGTCCTTTAGGTCAGCCCATGTTTGAAGAATCTTGATCTAAAGCTGGAGCCAATCTACACTGAAAATGCCTACAGAATCCATGTCTATCCAACAATTCTTTTACCAACATCAATGCCTCGGTAATGTCAGCACCTCAGCAAGAGGTGTTCCTGCTCCGGCAGGGGGATTGGACTAGATGATCTTTCGAGGTCCCTTCCAATCTCTAACATTCTGTGATTCTGTGATTCTGTGAAGAGGAGTTCCAAAAAAGCCTTTGTCCATGCAAAGCATTTGCTGAGCCTGACTCATCCATTTGTGACAAAACACGATCAAACCCCAGCACAATCAATGTGCCTCGCCAATCAGTTCACGCAGCTACTGACTCCAGAAATGCGCCTTTATCTAAAGGTGGCTGGAGATCACGATCCAGGTTTAAATTCAGGAGAGAACCATTCCAGCCAGACGCTAGAAAGCACCTAGATGAAATGAGGTGCCACAGAGGACAGGAGAATCATCACTAAAAAAGATGCAGTGATTAACAGAGCAACCTCAAAATCGTTCAGTAAATACAGCTACCAAGACAGAGCCGAACATGGGTAGGCACAAAAAGATAGGCTGGCAGGGAAAACACCATGCTGTCTATGCCACTCAAAACTCCTTTATTTTTCCTGGTTACCTGAATTCCCTCTCGGCTCTTTGGTCTCATCCGTGAGCTTCCTTCAAGCTCTTTACCCTGGCAGAGACCCGGTGGCTTAGCAACTTTCACTGCTTCTGTCTGCAAACACAGCAGAAGAACGCCACACAACATCCAGAAAGCAAAAGACCCAGCCTGCAAAATGCCCTTTTTTTGCATACTGGTGCCTGACAGTGTTCAGTTCAGCCGCTCAGTAGGATCCACACTGCGTGCAGATCTGCTCACACAATAACCAACACAATCTGTGAGGAATTCCACATCTGCTTCCTGCATAAGCACGTGAGCAACACTGGACCTTGCTCGTCCCTACAGAAAGCTGCCTAACGGCACAGAGCTCAGAGAAGCATCCATCCCCAAGCAGTCATGCAACTATGTTCCTGAAGGCATCCTCAACACGCAGCTTTCCTGCCAGCCAGCCCTCCTCATTCCCTGTACCTCCTGCCTGCTGACAGGCTGCTACAGATTCCATATTCTCTTGTGTAATCCGTATTATAGAGGGCCTGAGGAAGCAGTACATGGAAAAGGCGCTCAAACCCAGCAAAAAAACACACCAGAAGCTCCATAGCACAAGCTCCAACTTCTCCAGAAAGACATAAGCATCATCAACATTTGTACTGAACAACTATGAGCTTGCAGTTGTCACACCAGGGGACTTCTACATCCAGCAGCAGCCAGCAAAGGTATGAAGTGGAGGATCTACTGCTCTTAATACATCATTCCTTGGTTCTTGGTGGAGCATCCAGCCTTAAGAAGAGCCCGGATACCTCTGAGTAAAGTACAGTAACATGTATGTTACTACCAAATGACCAGAAATTATTTTGTTCTGCAGGGAGGTGCTTGAACAACACAGATGCATGATCTCAAAAATCATCCAGGGAGCCTCTTCCTTTGTGCAGATGGGGAAGTACCAGCACCAGAACATAGGTCATGCATTTTCCTGGAGGTGGTGAACAAGCAGGCACAGAATTTCTGCTTCTTTACAGGTAGTGATGGAGTTTGACAATAGTTTCCTAAGTTTGTTGTAACAGAGATCCCAAGTGATTTTAATAATGCCTAAGTTCTGGCATTACTGGCAAGAACAGTGATTGCACAAGCACAAAGTGCGTCCGTTGCAGCCTGTTCACACCTTGGGCACTGGTTTAGTTGCTCTCCCACAATACGGAGCATGTTCCACACTCTGGAAGAAATGGCATGAGGCTACCTCTGCTCAGGCAAGTCTACTCTAACCAGCCTCTCCCAAAAGCTCATCGACAGGATCTTCAGCCTTCCAGGATAAAAGGCAAAAACACTTTGAGCACAGCTCCACAGCTGTTAAGATGGTTCAACCCTGCTCACTGGCTGACATACCAGCTGCTGCGCTACACAGAGCTTTGCCATGAGAAGCACCGCTGGGGTGGGCCAGTCCAGCATGCTGCTTCTCACTGGAAGCTGCACAGTCCTGAGCTCAGTGACTACCAAACGTGCCTGACTACACAGGGCTTGGGTAACAACGCCCCTTTCCTCACAGACCTGGGAGCTAAAAAATGTAAGTGGATCTGACAATGCTCCCAAGAGGCTCCTGCCAAGGACAGAGCCTCCATTTTTCAAGTACATAACATGTAGCATTATCTAACAAAACTGCCCAACAAGCCTGGCAAAATCCCAGTGTCAGCAGCTACCCTGAGACAGATTCCTCCTTTATAATCCTGGGAACCCCTTTCTGCCCCCTCTCTCTCCCTCGACTGGCTGCCCCAAACATCCACAACACCAGTGATGTGCAGAGAGGCACTGCAAGGTAGCAACAGCCTGAGAGTATGCATCCACTGATTTCAGCAGCAGACAGTGCTTCAGGAGCTGGTGTGCATGGCCAGCAAACCAGCTGAATTTAACACTGAAGAGAGAACACCACAAACAGGATGCGATGAGAGCTGGGACTGCCCTGGTGGTGACTGGAGAGGTGGCCTTGTAGGGGCTGAGGGCAGAGCAGAGATGTTAGTTGAGAAATGATTAACTGGGTGGCAGATTTATAGCAGTGGAGGTGGGGGAGGCAACCCCAGCCCAAGCTCCCATTGGCTTTGATGGACTCTTGTAGGCCAGGCCAATGAACATTCAGAAGGCTCCAGTTTTCCCAGTGCCATTCCCCACTGTGAACAGTCAGGAACAGTACTTGGGCACCTGCACCAGCCTGTGTTCCCGCTGGCTTCACTGGGAGAACATGCTCTGAGCATTCCACGTATTTATCACAGTTTGGCTTTCAGAGATTCTTAAGTCAACATAAATGATTGCAAGTCAACTTGACCCACCTTATAAGAGCAAGTAAATTGTCAAAGAGCTTCAGGACCTGCTCAGTGCAGGGATTACGGTAGATTGGAGTTCCACTGGGCATGTATCCCAGGAGGAATCCTCCAGCTTTTGCCTCTTCAGTAGCAGCAGGCCAACGTGCTCGTTTCACAACTCCCAGAATGGTGTAAACGCAAAAGCTTATCTGCAACAAGAGATGCGGAGAGTGTTTCTTAGCCAGAGCACAACCTGAGTAAGTAGATTTTCAGAGAAACCCAACATCACCCCATCTTAAAGGGAACACTCTACAGTGAGCCTAATCTGGTGATAGGAACAAGCTCTGGTGGGTTTGCTGCCAAGAAAATGCTGCAAACAACCATGTTACGTTCCATCATCTTCAGTGACCCTTGGCCATGGCAGGACGGCCTAGGAACTCGTACAGTCTCATGAGTATGCAAGCAACCAGGTAGGTTGCCATCTGAAAGGAAGGGTCTACGCCATGAGTTCCACATCTCCTTCATGTGCTGTGACAGACAGAGAGATCTGTGATGACGCAGTGGTCAAACTGCATTAGCCCCAAATCACAGGCACAGCTCTGTGGACTGCATTTCCGTATCTTCTACAGACCTAAAGATAGCAACTCCATTTGCAGTCTGTCCAAGAAGTGAAGGCATCTCACTAAAAACTTAACAACATGAATCTTCTTGGATGAATTTTAATTATATTCCCCATGCTGCAGTCTCAGCATGACGCTTTCCATACTGCCTGTCTCAAAAAGCACAACTCACTGCACCACGTTTCAAAAAATCATGTACACCAATTGCTTCTCCAAGATCAAACTCTGCTAGACAACGAGTAGGGAGTAGTGTGCTTCACTCTTCAGGATAATCTGGTTTTCCATGTCCTACATGCCCACTACTGTGGCTTAAAGGGGCAAAAGCCAGCCTGCTATTCTGCAATCTGAAAAACCTACTGATCCGCGCCCTAAAGAAGCAGATGATCAGGAGAGATCTTGTGTGTAACCACAACAGAAATGGAGGATGGAAGGAGGCAAGTCCCATCTCGCTAAGGATTACACATCTCCTGGTAATGATACTCACCCTAGAGCAAAAACACTAGGATCTTCCAAGACTGGATCAGCGATTTTGTTGTCTGCACCCACATAGGAGATAAAGGCTTCAGGATCTGAGAGGACTCTGGCAGCAGCAAAAGACAGCAATGCAGATTATTGTTTGTACCAAGGAATTTGAGCAGAGCTTTGCACTGGCAATAAACATCTTAACAAACACAGAGCAGGGCAGAGAGACTAGCTAGGGCTCCACACTGTACGTGGGAATGTGATAAAAAGCACCAGAGATGTGTGCACTCTCCAAACATCTCCAGTTCTCTTGGTCTTGAGGTGCAAAACACCTCAGCTTTAGGAAGGAGAGCTCAGCTTCCTAGCTTCTCCTGGAGATGAGCAGAGACATCTTTTATTTCTCATTTGCTGCAAATGCTTTGAGCATGCTGGGAAGCGTTCCTCCATCGCCTTAAACCAGCTCTTACCTAGCAATTTTCAACAAACAGCACTTAAGACTGAGTTGGCAGTTTCTGAACTGCAGGAGAGCATGACCACGACTGCCCAGAGCACGGGAGGTCCCAAGGTACCCCCCACTACCCTCATCTGGTTTGTGCATTCCCTCAGTGGGCATGACATTACCTCTGCAACACCTCCAGCTCAAAGCTCAGAAAAATGATCCATACCTCTGCATCTCTGGGGAGAGCCATAAGCCAGCAACAGGAGCCATGAGCTCCTCCAGGAAAGCTTTCTGCCGCTCATAGTCCTTGAACTGGTTGCTGATGAGGACGAGGGCCTCCATAAGAGCACACTTCTCCATCTGTGTCAGAAGTAGCTCGTTGGAGAGTAGCTGTTTCACGTGGTTGTACAACATCTCAAAGTTTGGCTAGAAAACACATCCAAGTGGAAGAGC
>NW_010116484.1:20100-29772 GCF_000699245.1 Pterocles gutturalis
GGGAGTGCCACGGGGGGGGCAGAGGTAGGGTGTACTATACTGTGCAGAACAACTGGAGGAGCATGTCTAAGTTACCTTTTCTCTACATAGCCATCTCCTTCTCAGGCTCAAGTTTCTCTGAACGTTCAGTTTAAAAGAACCTCTTTTCTTCCCTACCTGTCTAGCATCATACTGCATCCAGAATGACCAAAATAAGCAGAGAAAATCTCTCTCCTCTAGGCAGTCATATCCCTTTCAGCAGTGTCACACCTCAAAATAGTTCTGGTGCTTTTATTTGCTCACAGAAAATACCTCGCTCTTCTGGCTCTCAAGTGCCAGACTGAGGACTCCTCCATCTCTTTGCTCACAACTAGGTTACTAACAATTCACACGGTTATCACCATCTCCACAGGAATGGTTGAGTTTCTTCCCTACCCCCCTCTAGTTGCAATCATGTCTTCTTCTAGCTTTGCATGAGCAATAGCAATCATCCCCCCAGCAAAGTCATCTGAACATATTTTGGGGTAGCTCTCAGCCCTTGGCTCTTCCAGTGAGGATGTCATGGCAAGGAGCGAGCTGTAGTTCAAAGACCAGTGTGCGACAAAGACAGACCCACTAGTTCTTATCAGCTATTGCAGAACACAGACTGGAACCCCTAAATTACCTTAATTAGCATCCTCAAAAAATGTCTTTGCTTAAACTAGCCATGTCCTGTGGTGCTCCCACAATCCTAGAGCCACTCCACACAAACACCGCTAAAGAAAGGAGCTCAGAGCTACGCATGTTTTATGCAGGCTGCTCAAGTTCAGTAAAACCAAAGAAAATGCCAGCTAATGGATTTTAAACACGTGTGTTTTTTCTAGTCTCCTCAAGATAATCCAGAAAACAAATACTCCTATGCTCCTATGTTCTGTTAAGTAACAGAAGAAGGTCTGGAGATTAGTCATTGCTAGCATCTTCAGCCAAGGAATCAATTGAGACCACCACAAGTGACAAACCAAACATTCCCATAAAATGAATCTAGTGTTGCTTGTATCCTCCTCATCATCCCTTTTGCATTTAACTCATCACTTTACAATTCAACTCTTCAGGCAGAAAATTTTTCGGGGGTGGGGAGGGAAGAAGGGAAGTGCAGGAAACAAAATACTTTGCCGTTTCTGCAGCAGAAATGTTTCTTAGAAGAAAAACAGGCTGTAGCCAAGAAAGCTGAAGATCCCACAAAATCCATCTGGAATTGAAGCAAGAGTCTTCACGAGAGTTGAATTTACATACCAGGACAAGCTGAGGGTAATCCCGACACATCTTTATGATTGAGGAGCATGCATGCCTTCTCACATTCTTCACTGCTCGAGTTCTAGGAGCCTGGACAGACATAACAAACTTCAATGCAACAAAACAAAAGTTCAGAGAAATGCAGGGTATTTTCAAGAGACAAATGCATTACATACAGTTTTCTGCACTGTTAAGTACAGATCAAAAAAAGCATTTCCACACCCCCCACCCTAAACAATCACACAACAACCAAATTTCCTTTGGAGCAGCAGCCAACCCAAGAAGCTTATGTTCAAACAAGCTGTGCTCAAGAGGAGAGGATGCCATGGATCTTACTAGTTCAAGACTCCAAACACTCCCTAGGTAGCTAGCAGCTTTACAGCCATCCTTCACAGCCACATATACCAACCACTGAAGAGTACCCCCAGCTAACGAAGGGATTTCACTCTCAGGAAGGCCAGCGTAGACTTTGGGACTAAGTGCACTGGCCTTAGACCACACCTGTGGCCTTCTAAGTTTGAGTCAGAGCTTATTAGGCTATGTCAACCAGAACAGATCAGTTACATCGAGACTTCCCAGCCCCTTCCAGGAGCAGGACTAGACTTGAGAAGCCTACTACAGCGGAGTTCTCAGACTCAGCGTGCTCTCAGAGTATGATTTGATCCAACGGTTACAGCTGATCAGTAGGGAATAATTCAGACGTACCTTACTTTCTTCTATAACTTCAAAGGTAACGGAAGCAAACAGCTGTGAGAAAAGGGATGAAAAATCCAAAGCTTCATGTCATTTGTTAATACACAGCACTAACATGTGTTTTCAGCTCAAGGAATGTATTGTAAAACTTTGGTGCAATTTCATTAACGTCAGTGAAGAACCCTTGACTAAGTTGACTGATGAATCATCAGCACAGCCAGGCCTCGAAATAAAACACAGTGTTTACCGGCCAGAGCATGCACTGAATGTTAAGATTTGAGGCTAGGAACTGCAAAATTTGTGTTATTTGACATTGTATCTTCTTGAACAAGACTCAGTCTCAGTTTTACCCATCTTTAACATGAAGGATAGTTCTTCCCTGACAGTAATGCCAAGAGATTAACTCCTGCAGTTTAGCACAAGGGCCTTGCACCACAAAAAGCCTACTTGATGTTAGCACGGTCTGCATATATCTACCTTGGAAAGTACTTGCGGTAGGTACTCTGGTCGGTAAGTGACAAATGGGAAGAGAGCAGAGACATTGGTGAGCACACACGACAAGATGAGAGGATCCTTCGTTTCAAAATTAAGGACAAGCTGCAGCAGATCTATGCCATCATTCACTGGGATTTCCTACAGAGGCAGGAAAAGGAAAGCAGAAGGAAAGGAAAAAGGAGGCAACACTCAGTACCTCAGCCTGTAGCACACACCCTACAACCCCTAGAGCTAGGCCACGGAGCTGCTATCATGTCAGGCCTCTCAGCTGAACACAGTGGTTCTCAAAGCAGAAGGAAAAGCTGTAGAAACCTCAGTTAACTGCGCGCTGTGTGTACTTGCTGAAGGAAAAAGGACAGCAGCATTGCCATTGTTGGTAGGGTAGCCTTGAGATGTCAATCTCAAGTCCCATCATACTGCTTGTACCTCTGGGAAAGGCACTTTTCCTCTCTCTCAGTTTGGCTCCCAATTCTCCTTTTCACTCTGTCCAATAGACTCTGTGCTTAACCAACTACATTGACACATTTTTGATTTTTAAAAAAAAAATTATTTCACTGTGATTAGAATGATGAACTAAAGTGCATGAGTGGCCTAATCTAATAAAAAAAAACCAAGTCAGTCTACATCAGACTGAGAAAAAAACGTTTTCCTTCAGTTGAACAAAAAGCAGAGAGATATTGCTTCTGATCTTCTACTCCCTGAGCATGAGTTTCTCTCATTTAGTTAAAAGTTAAAAATAAAACTTTTTTAAAAATCTGATCGGGGATGATTAAAAGAATAAACTTACAAAATTTCTGCTTAAGCAAGCCTCTTCTCCTCTAGCAAGGCACTGCGTCAAAGCATGCCACCTGAGTGCTCTCCTGCGACTTCTAGAAGTGTAGACTTCATAGTGTCCCGAACCAAGATGTGCCTCACAGAGTAAGCCAGTATGAGTTTGGTCCCATCTAAAGAACGGTCACTACTCCTCATGAGAATCACTCATTGAACAATCTGGGTTTTTGCATGGAGGTAACCGGATACCACAAACTTTTCAAGGACAACATAGCTGAAAAAACCCACTCCTGTCAACCCAGAAGAGGGGTTCAGAGCAGGAAAGAGCATCTGGTACACATACGTCTTTATCCAGAGTTCGAAACATCTGGCTGATGACGCTCTCCGAGAAGAAGGTCATGGCATCCCACTGCACAAAGGATGGCGAGAAGATGGAGCAGAGACCTTCGCCTGTCTTAGCTGAAAGGAAGAGAACACTGGAGCTCTCACCACGCTCCTCCCTGCGTGCACAACACCAGGCTGATAAGCTCCCACGCTGCAGCATCTTATCGCTCACAAGTATTTTGGTCACACAGCTCTCCCTGCAGATGCCTAGCAGGGATGTGCCAGGAGAAGTTAAGGTGCTCCCATGTGATTTGCCTCATTCAGGTGAGGGCTCCTGAGACACACGTCTATCTCTGAGATACTACAGGGAGCAACACCAACAAATCACAGAAGGGAAAAGGAGGGAGAGCACATGCCCAGACTCAGCACTGCAGGCAAGCCCACCCTCAGTGTGACTTTGCAGAGCACCAAGTGGCCTTCCTTCACAGGAGGAAAGCAAGGTGACTGACAGGGATCTGCCAGACAAGCAGAACTTCCCTCAACAAAAATAATACGTTAGAGAGATAACATGGCCGAAGTAATTGCAAAATTTTATCAGAGGGACAGCTGCATCTGTTCTGCAGAGAGATTTAGGGGAGGGAAAGGAGGAGCCAGGGACTTTACATTAGCTATTCCATAGGTAGACTGCAAAGGGCTAAATTTGGGGTGGGCTTAATTTGATTTTGCTTTTACCTTGTAAAGACCTTAAAAAGCCTGAAAGCCTAGTGTTGAGTCTTGGCTCCCCCTTAAAAAAAAATAAGAAAAAAAAAAAGGCAAAGAAGTTTCTTCTTCAGTTGAATTAAAAACCAAATCCCATACCCCTATTTTTTTTCAGGTAACTTACAGTTCATGGGTCCAGTATCAACAGGAGCTGTGAGCTGGTACTTCAGCCATTCACCAGCCATTTGGAAGCCAGTTCGAGGGTCTAGACGACAAGCCATCCTCATCACCTCTCCTTGCTGGGCTCGGAATGCTGCAGTGAAAAATCAGACACCATGCAACAAGCTGATGCTCCCTTCCCCAAAGCTCACCTGCAGCTTTGCAGAGCTGGGAGCATTACAGACTCTTGCTCTGGCAATAGCTGTGCAGTAAGCTCAGATACACAAACAGTAAACCACGTGTAACAGGACGGGCAATTTTTTTTGAAGTGATTTAAATGGACTAAAAAACGATGGATTAACATAAAAAGTGCAATTAAAATGCAATATGAGTTATGAAAATCTATGCTAAACCCTGATTTGCTACACTTAAGCCTCTGTTTTTAATTTTAAAAATTCTTCAAACTATACAATGTTTGCTGCTTACAAAGCACCTTGAGACACTGAGACAGAAAAACAGCATTAGAGAACTACCTCTTCCTTCAGCTAAACACACTTTTTCTAGATTATTCAATTTAACTCAGTTCAGATTCTAGGCTGACAAACTAATGCAAACTCAAAAAACCCAAAGAAGTCTTGTTTTCAATTTCAAAGATATTAAAAGCAAAGTACAGAACAGCAATTTACCTTGTTCCAAATTATTCCACAAAAGAATCAGCTCTGCTGACCACAGATGCACCTTTCATTGTTTAAGAAACTTGTTTTGTCAAATAATTTTATTCTGTGTTATACATCAGTTTTATTTTCTTATATATGTAATACCGTCAGTATCATTTAACTCCCTAAAACTATTTCAACTTTTGGCTTTATGCATTTAGCTAGTTTTTTATTTCCACACAGATTTATTACAGTAAGTAAAAAATAAACTATTTAATAAGCAATTAAAAAAATGCAACACTTAAAATCTTCAAACGAAATGTAAAAAGTAAGAATCTAAGTAATTTATTAAGTATATCCTGCCAGCCACCAAGCAAGTACCAAACTACACCAACCAGTGAGAACCAACCTCGGTTTTGGGAAGTAAAATACAAAAAGAAAGAAAAAATTATTAATACCCAGGGTTCCCTGTTTGCTGGCTTAAGATCATGATTAAATTTAGCTATTTTAATTGCTCAACTCTAGCTACTGGTACTGAACCAGAAGCTTCTTAGCAGGTCTAAGACAGATTTTCTTCCTGGAATGACATTTAAAGTCTTTTGTAAGGTGCCTTCCTCTCCTAACCTGAGCAGGAGTCCAGGCTGTTTCATTTCCTCCTCTAGGTGAGCAAGAGGCACATTTTCTTTGATACCAGGTAGCAAACGCTATGAGGCCACCTACCTGGTCAGCAAGCAAAATAACAGCAGAAAGTACGTAAAATGAAATACCTAGGCTGCTACAGGAAAATTAATTAATTTAACTCCAACATCCAAGCTGAAAAGGGTAAAGACTCAAATAGACGCTGCCAAGCCAACACAGTAGGCTCGAAGTTCAGGCAGCAACTGCAAGTTAAGAGGAAAGGCAACAGACAACAGCTTCCACGCGGGCTGATGACAACTTACAGTTGAAGAAGGCATTGAAGTCCTCATCACTGTCAAAATCAAAGCGGGAGTATTCACAACTGGGGCTGTCAGTTTTAGAGGGAAAGCCCACCTGGAGACAGAGTGGACAAGGTCAGGAAGGAAGAGAATTCACCCATCACAGCTAACAGCAGCTTCAAGGAGATGAAGACTGAAGGCAAGGAGAAGAGAGTAGGATGCTGAGACAGGGTTGTTTGCTCAGCACCCTGGAGATCATGTCTCTGGAAGACACAATAAAAATGTAGTTTCTTCCCCAGGATCCACAGGACGTGTTCACTTAGGCACCTCCTCACACCTGTCTGGCCACAGTTCCCACCTACCTTCACTAGGTTGGTCATAGACGCACGGAGATACTTGGGAATCATAGCCAGCAACAAGGGGTCGCGAGACAGAACTTCATGCCGAAAGAGGGCTCCCCATGTGATCTGGGTGGAAGAGCGCAGAAACTGGGGGGACAAGAGAGGAACAGAAAGGATTTCAGTGCTGGAATCTCCACTGCTAACATAAAGTGTTGCTATCAGAACGCAATAGCAAATTATACTGACTATTCAACTGAGGCCAAAGCGCCCTCCAAGCACAACCCAAACTTCCAGAATGCCAAAAGCCTCTAAGTAAATACACTCGGGCTGATTGCAAATCCTGCACTTCCTACTCAGCACCTCTGTGTCAGGCACTGTTGTTCCTTATATGGGGTGGTAATAAAAGAGAAACCACTCTGCCTTCCAGGTCTTCAGCTGAAATGGAGAGCAATAGTTGGCAGCTGAAGTTCTGCAGTCTTCTATATGTTAGTTAAATTATGCATTCACACATTCCCACATAAACATACATGAGACTTTCAGCCCTTTACATACCTGGCTGGGATGGGTTGTGAAGGCTAAAAACGAGTCAAGGTATTTTCCAAAGTTGGCTGGTGTTTCCACATCAGAATCTGAGCCCTATTAGGAAGAAAAACAACTTCAGACAGAATTCTAACTCTGTGTCACACTGGGCTCACAAGTGGTAGGTCTCTGGTTAAAGCAGGAACACTACATCCAAGGCCACAGGCTGTAAAGGAGCAGAGACAAAAACACTGAACCACTGTGATTTTTACTGAAAGCAGTCTAGCCTGAGGAGCAGCAAATTCTGCTGACCAGCCTTGGCGTGCTGGAGACAGCATCACCCTCAGTCAAGAGAAAATGCTGATTTCTCATCTACCAGAGTTCTGTTAAAACCAAATGCATAACTGCTGCTGCCACAAGTCACAATTTTACTCCTATTGGGTCAAGCCCACCCAGCAGTACCGAAGTGTAGCAATCTGCAACTCCAGACTGCAGAATTTCACAAGCAAATACTCCCAGATGATTTCACCCCCATTCCTCGAACTGTTTCCTGCATTTAATGTATGGACATCTCTTATCAATAACTTTCTGGGAAATCTGTCAGGAAAATAAGTTTAATCTGGAGCCCTAAATTCAAAGTTTTGCTGCTCCTCACTAACCATAATATGACCTCAAGATCCCTGTTCTGGAGCTGCACAGCTCAGTGCTTCCTCTCCTGAGCGAATCTGGATGAGAGGACTCAAATCCCCATCTCATTACTTCATTATGGACTAACAGCTCCCACTGCCCAACGGCAAGTGAAGTCACTGAAAGCAGTAACACACCCTTCCTTTTTTCGCTGTCCATTCTTTTTACTGATAAATTCTCAAAGGGGGGGTTGTTTTCTTTTTAATTTCCCTCCCTGTGAGAATTTACTCTGCTCTATCATTTGCCTACCTATGAACAGCACCTCTGAACAAGACTGCCTTCCTTCCTGTAGAAGCACTGTGCTGAATAGAGGGAGCAGGAATTCAGCAGCCAGCACGGCATGCAAAGCATCTGTGTGCATCTTCATCTCAGCACTGACACAAAGCATCAGCAAGGTGAACAGCAGGAACAACACCTATTTCTTCCTTCATCCTGAGAGAATCTTGGCAGAAGAACAAACAACTATATTCTTTGAGTTATTTTCAATAAGGAAAATTAAAGGCTTCCAGGAGTCATTTCCTGGAGTAGTTTTTCTGTAGCAGTAGACGGCAAGAAACTCGACCAATTTTCAATTAAGTTTCAGCATTTTACAGAGATTATAGGAGATGATTTTTGATGACAGCAGAGGCCTGGAATCAGTCAGGATCCCTCCATTCTACATCCCTAGGACTTGGCAGGATAGTTATCCCACTTGCAAGCAGAACCATTTCTGCCTCTACCAAATGCGTGGAGATAAACCCACGGCTACCACATGTGCAGAGAGAACCCTGGTCCCACTTTAGATCAGAGTTGCCTCACCACCACCCTAAAAACTAGCCTTGCCAGGGTCGCTGCTGGTATAAGTAGAGACTTACTAGCAACGCACATAGCTGGCTGCCCAATGCGCACAAAACTTGGCAAAGTCTCTTCAAGAAAACATAGTGCTTCTCCACCAGTCCTTCTCCATCTGCTGTCCTGGGAATGAGGGGAGATGGAAAAACAGGATCACAGTTACTCACACTGTAGGTAAAAGGCACATTGCTATCTATCTTGTAGATAAAAAGAGGACTAGAGCAATTTGATTTTATTGCAGTGGGATTTTCTTTGCTATTATCAAGAAGCACTGCTTTATTGGCATCTAAAACCTCTGAAATTGTCTCTCTAAAAGAGTCCCTCCTAGTCACTTTCAGGTTAGATGAAAAAGCTGGGGAAGCTGTGATATTTACACCACTTTGTCCTTCAATTATGGGATTTGAAAAAACTTGCCACTTTTCAGGTTTTGCAAAAGCAATGGTGGTTTTCTTCGCTCCTAGTCCAGTCCCAGCTTCCTGTAGTTGAGCAGCAGTGTCTTTTGCAAAGCATATCTATAAAGCCCTTTGCATACAGTTTAGTGTGAAATTAAAGCAGCAGGACAGTACTCACTGGGCAGCAGAGAGAATGTAGTGCATGGCAACGTCTCCAAACAAGACCATCAGAGGCTTCCGATCCTCTAGCTTACCCTATGTGTAAAATAAGCCATATGTCTTGATTAGAACATAACTACTTACTCCCACCTGCACGTGAAGTTAGAAGATCCCCACTTGTCCTTCCACCAGGGGAGGGGCTTACACTCCACAAATTATTTTAGTAAAAATTTCCCAAAAAAACTAAGGTATTCCTGATCTCAAGAAATCTCCCCAAGCAATCCCACCACAGGAACTTTAAACTGAAAAACTGATCCTCAGAGATAAACTGTTCTTCACTGCAGACTGGCTAGTTACTTAAAGGCAGCTGATAAACACTCAGCCTCGACACTAAGCTGTTTGTGAACGTACACAAATCAGCTGTGCAGTTCCTGCTGTCATTGCTCTGAGCTGCCAGATGACACAGCTGGTGACAATATTTCCCACTTCCCAGTTGCACAAAGTGGAAAAAAAAAAAAGTTAATGTGGATCTCCAACTTCAAAACTGCGAGGAGGCAAGCACGTATTTTGGAGAGGGTTCCAACAATTGCTCTATGTATTCTGCTGGCATGACATTCACTCTAAATATCCTTAACATAAGCAGACAAATTTAAATTTTGCTTTCTGAAATAAAAGGGCAAAGATACCATTAACCTGAAGAATTATAGAGGAGAACAGGAGGAAAGCAAAGGGGAGTCAGAAGAGCTGAGGAAGAACAACTCACTTTCCTGATGACAGC
>NW_010116484.1:29803-34386 GCF_000699245.1 Pterocles gutturalis
GACACTCTGCTGCTCCTATTTGGAGCTCAGGCTCATTT
Organism: Pterocles gutturalis; assembly: GCF_000699245.1. NCBI lineage: Eukaryota > Metazoa > Chordata > Aves > Pterocliformes > Pteroclidae > Pterocles > Pterocles gutturalis. The sequence goes on from NW_010116484.1 coordinate 29,842, forward strand.
AGGAGCAAACACAACATCTCCAAGAGCTTGCAGTTGTCTGCTGTGATGTGGCTCAGGGCCACCCAGTCAATGTAGCCAGCCAAGGTGTTGAGTGCTGCTATCCCCACGCGGCAGTTTGCCTGGGCCTGTGAACAGAGAGGAGGCAAGAGATCAGAACCAGAGAGAAACACCAACTCCCGCCTAAAGCTGTCCACTCCCTGGAAGAACAGCATCAGGAACCACCCCAAGAGTGAGGTGGCAGCAGACGCGTGCAAGTCCCCACACTAAGGATGTCAGTTAAGGCCTGGACATTTCTCCACCTGTGCCTCACTTCTTTCTTCTCCAGGAATTTGTATTATGGGTGAACAAACCCATCTGTAAATGAGAACTGCAGGTAATGCCCTTCAAAGGCTGGGAGAAGCCTGGTTCTAAGGAATCTTGCTCTTAAGAATGATTAACGCACTAACTCCCACATAGCTCCACTCACCTTTGGCTCCTGAGCCAGATCAGTCTTCTGAAAAAGAAAACAAGAGATGGTGAGTAAGCATCTACAGCAGACACTTCTACCCAGCCACTACTGGACAGGCTTATTCCCGAGAACGCAGCCAGAAGCAGCTTCAAAGAACAGCTCCCTAGTGAAAGGGGCTGCAACACCGTCTCCCGCTCAGGACATTGCTGCAGCCACCATAACCACCTCTGCAGCCCCCTGGCAGGTAAGACAACAGGACTTTCAATTGCAAGTTAAGCCACAATTTCCTTCTCATCCAGAAGATGGCACTCCAGTCAGCAGGGATCATGAAGACACAGGGGACAAGAAGGAAAGGCATTTCAGTGCTTCCTGGGAGCTTCCAGGGAAGAAACTTTTGACCTTTTAGAGCATCTTACATCCAAAATACACACTCTGAAAGATGCTGGTGGCTTTTATGTACTGAGATTGATGTCTGAAAAGGGAAAGTGATTTGTCCATGTTCAAAAAGGCAGCTGGAGAGAAAGCTGGGGCAAGAGCTTACAGCCTGACTCCCAGTTCCAAACACTTAACAGTAGCTGCAATGCACTGCTTGCACCGTCTTTTTAACTAATGCAAACAAGTCCCTCAGACACTCAGGTTTGATTTGTTTTTCAGATGCAAAGATACCACAAGCATTTCTTTCCTCTGCAAGGTTTCGGTTTGGAAACTTTGTCCACCAATGTATTCAGTGCAGTGATTTTAAGTTAATCTGGCTGTGCTCCAAACATTTAACAACTGAGCCACCATAACAGAACTGCAGATTATTATGGTCCTGGGGAACTGTCCATCATCTCCCCCAGTCTCACTGTGCAGACAGGTAACTGAACACCCAACCCTCAGAATTTACCCTGTGCAAAATATCCCAAAGATCTGCTAACCTGTGGAGTGGTGAGGGCTTCTTGTTCCTGGGGTGCTCCAACCTTGCCAATCAGAAAGATTTCACCGTTAGGAGAAGCAGCCACACTTCAGAGCCTCAAGCACTGCAATTCAAACCTTACCTGGAAATGCATTTCAACCAGACTACAAAATGCTCCAGGGTCTCCCACCCACCACCATGAACTGCACAGAGAACTGCCTGCTCTACAGGTGGGTTTGTTCAGCCCGGCAGTGCATCAGGAAAACGAACAGAAGTCAGGTAGGAGAGGGTTTTTCATTGCCTCCCCGTTTCATACTTGGTGTAACTCTGGATTTTAATTCACAGAAAAAAAACCTAAACAACTTGTTTCTAGATTGGTTTCTCAGTCGTGCTTCACTCTCAAATCTACCTCCTTCTCACAGGAACAGACTGCAGTAGAGACTTGTCTTCACCATCCATCGTGACCAACCTGCACATCTCTGACCTTAGGTAAGAATTCAGGAAAGAAGTCTCTTTACACAAAAAGGAAGAGCATTCCTCACCACAGCTTGACTAGAAAGGGGCTTCCTGACCTGACCTCTTGGAGAAAAGGACCAGAGAGGCCCAGATGCAATGCTGAGACATCAAAACCTCAAGCACTTTGATGCATCACCACAAAGACACCACTGCAGCATACGAGAGCAGATGCAAGCCCAGAATGGCATCTCTTTACCTCCGTCTGTTACATAAACTACCCCAAATCGACCCATTTCTGCCACAGCCACACCTTCATTTTGCTAAGACGTACACCTCTAGTATCAGCAGAGCATTCCAACAGTACGGATGAGGCACACGTGCACTCAAACCACTTCCACTAGCAAATCCAAACTATCAGCACTAACCCTGTCAACCTTGCGTGTTCAGTCTCCCTGAGCAGCACTGGCTTCCCAGGCCACACCAGATCCCTAACTCACGACAGCAACAGCTTTCAGACAGTTTCTGCACTTGTTTCCCTAACAACTTGTGAGCTGTAGCCCAATTCCTAAACGCCTCCAGCACTGACTGAACTCAAGGAAAGGAGACTCTTACCATGCGTCTGTACTTGTTGACATTCTGCTGCAGGGTAGTTAGTAGGAAGCTGAAGATCTTCTCCATGTTCTGGGTGAGGGTTTGCTGGATATCTCGTCGCCGCTGGGTAGGCAGAGTTTGAAAAGTCACCACATCCTCTGCCAAACGTAGCAGGATGAACATCACCAGCTCTGTCTGTGTTTCCTGATGTTGCAAAATGAAACACACTCCATCAGCAAGGTTCAAACATTAAAATCTCTAGAGGCTAGCTCAAGAGTTGTAGAGAGAAAGTGAGCATGCATGAAGATACAAGTCATACATTAGGAAAACAAGACAGAAGAATGTCTCTCTCTCTGCTAAAATAATTTCCTAGAATAACTTAATCTTACAGGGATTTTTTGAGTCCATCATCAGCCTGTCTCCCTGGACCACGAGTGAGTTTGACTTTCCTCAGGATGACAGAAAGACTGAAACCCATACTATGAGCAAGCAGAAGAGAACAGACAGGTGTGTTTCATACCCCTTGCTTGGAGAGGGTATCCAGCTCCTTCAGCATGTCAGGCCAGTGCTGAGGCCATTCACGCTTGATCATCTCCACCACAATGCGAGACAGAACATCCTTAATGTGACTTTCCTCCTCCAGAATACTTTGAGTTCCCTGTGATAGAAAAGGGGCAGTTCTACAAACCAGCAAACATCAGGCATTTATAATTCTGACCTGGGAAGCACAGTGGTTGCAAATATTCTAAACCACACAAAATAAAAACAACAAAACAGAAGACAACATTGGAGCTCTTCATCCCAGCTACCTTATGTGATACTCCTGTCCTCCCAAGCACCCACAGCTAGTGACCTTTGGAAACCAAAAGGATTTTCCTCAAAATAAGGTCACTTGGTCATAAGAGCAGTCACAAGGATAGAGAAAACACAACTAAGATAATGACTTAGTATTCCTGCAAAGGATAAGAACATCCATATTTACTGAATTTCCTTCTAAGAAAAAAAAAAGTACCTTAGGTATGTCATACGAGCCTCATAACTTCCTGGCATGGGAGGTGACATGGTTATTGAGCTGACTACAAGACAGTGAAAAGCACTGGAACAACTAGAGATGTACAGCAAGAAAGTAATGAAATGCAGAACGGAATTCAGGTCCTCTATGCTAATTAACTGGAGTTTTTCTTCCTTTCGCTCCCACTTTCTATCTGCAAGTGAGAGAATGGTGTTTCAGAGAACAGTCTGGGGTAGAAGGTACTTACACTTGATATGAGGCCCATGACATTGTTCTTTAGATAAACTTTTTCTAGGCGAGGCATATTGTTCCAGCGAAACCTGTTCAAAAGAGTTACAAACAAACAAACAAACAAAAAAAGGAGACAAAACCAACACAGAGTCAAAACATTTATAAAGATCTCTGACTTGATTCTCAATGAACTACCACTTCTTCACCTAGAGACAGACACAACAGCTCACTGACATAGCCCAATGCTTTAATGAAAGGGACGAGTTTAAAAACTGCTGCTGGCAAACGGGCGTGCACCATGGAGGCCAACAAACAGGAGAAGCAGCAGCAAAAGCACAAAGCATCAGGTCTGTGGAGGCGGCAGAGAGAGGAATCTCAGAACTGAACTAATACAAAGCCTCTTTGTTAGCACGAGGCCAACGAGGGAGAATGCTGTCAAGACCTACTGATAACCCTGAGAGGTTATTTACATCTTGCAATGTCAATATGTCTTAGAGCTAGGTGAATTAACCTTCCCAACCTGCCTGAAAGCCATTTTCTCCTCTCCTTCTTTTACAGAAGGAAACACAGCAGGCCGGCAACTGTCCCCTGCTGCAGAACTGCCTCTCTGTGGCCTGAGAGTGTCCCCCTGAAGCAGGAGGCGCTGAAGGGGAGCAGAGCCCAGGCCAGCGGCGGTGTGACAGCAGGCCGGCACCCTTCCCCAGCGCAGGGGTACTGGTGGCAGCTCGAGGGGCCTTACTTCACCACATGCTCCAGGATCTGCAGGCCGAAGTGCCGGACGATGGCCGTCTGCGTCTTCTCCGCCAGCTTCAGCCCGCAGGGCACACAGATGGGACACTTCTCCTTGAACTCCTCACAGAACTGGGGAAGGACCAGGGGGGACACGTACACGCAGTTAAACACTGGAGCAGG
>NW_010116485.1:0-3704 GCF_000699245.1 Pterocles gutturalis
CCCTGTAAACATTCAATGTCAGGCTGGACAGGGCTTTTTAAGCAGAATAAAATCTATCACAGGGCACAAAAGATAAATTGCAAAGGTATTGCTCAAAATAATTTTTCAGCATCTCCCCACGAAGGCTGCAGATTGTACTACTAAATACAGCAGGCCAGCAACTGTTCTTAAAGTGAAATGGTGACACTGAGCTTGTGTCCCTAGGACTACAGCCTCCCCTCCTCTCCTACCAAAGACAGATTTACCTTATCTATGTTGCCAGCTGGGAACACCCCCTGCCCTATGGTCTTCCCCTAAATCATGCCTGGGTACCATTTCAAAGCATGCTATTTGGCACAAACGGAAACCACAATCGCGTGAGTGAGAGCAGAGCAGCCGTATTAGGTGCACACAGAGTGGTACCCCAGCTAGACTGTTAGACCCATTTTCTTTATGAGGTAGGTATAGCTGAAATCTCTGAATCTGGGAAAATTAGTCTGGTAAGGAATGAGCAACTGAAAGAAACTTACTAATCTTTTGCAAGCAGCTCATGCTGTATTCTTAAAGCACTGTTTCCCACACTAACTATTACAGGGCTATCTCTCAAAAGTAATGGAGCAGAAGGAATGAGACAGCAAATACAAATGCTAGAAACTATTCATGGTTATATGTTTCTCTAAAATATTTATGTGCCTGTTAGATTTCAACTTAACATAGGTTCTTATGGTTCATATTGTGATTCTTCTATAATTCAAGTATTCTTCATTCAACCACGATCTTCAAATGAGAGACCAATGCCTTTTTAGCACGAGACATAATGGTTCTGTTCTACACTACAAAGGCTGTAGTTCATTTTCGAAAAATGTTAGGCATCATGCAGGTGACATATTCTCTCTAAGTTTTAGTATCTTCTAGCACTAGTTTACACTTTTTTTTTTTTTTTTTTAAAAAAGGACTGCCAATGTGTTTCCAACTGTCTTCCAAATGTGTCAAGTTTGTATAAACTTCTTATCTTTGATCTAATAGGAACAGGATCATTTATTTATTTATTTATAATATTTAAATTTAATTGAACATGTTCTGGTATTTTTGATTACCCTGTGCCCTAACATATCTGGCTTGTATTCATTTTTCTTGCAGCAGTAGAACCCCCCATATTCTGTGATCTCATGGAACAGCACTTTGAAGCTAAGTGTATAGGCAGCTTTGGAAGAAGCAGGGACTAAGCGCATGAACATGAATGGGATTTCAGTGGGGAACAAGCTTTGAGACATGGCTATAAAGTGTTCACAAGAACTCATATTGCTAATTAGAATGAGTTCTGAAGCAGGTATGAAAATACATGATCAGCCATTTCATATTTTACTACAGCGCAATGAGTTTATTCTGTGAATAAACAGACCTGAAATGAAACTAATTTAATACCTATGAGAGTACTACATTTAGAAGTGTAATGCAGCTAGAATTTATTTGCAATAATTGGAAGTCAAGCAGCAGATACATCACATAAAATTAATCTTATAATTATGAATGTTCTCATGAGTTACTAAAGGTTGATTCTTTCTTTTATTCCCTGTAGGAGAAAATGAGTATGGGATTGTGACACTGCAAAAATGTTATTTCAATTCATACATTCAGAAGAGAGGGAATTAAAATAATCTGATCTACAGTAACCGTGTGAAGGATTTTCACATCAATAATTTTTTTTTTTTAAAGTATATAACCCTAAATATCTTGCAAATTTATGATCTAAGGTAACTTTTAACTAGAATGATTATGACTCAGTTTACAATTTGGTAGGTGCCAGATGATTCATATAGTAATTTAAGGTGATTATAAACAAATAAATACATACCAATAAGCAGGAATATTTAGACTAATATGCTCATTTTTTTTTTCTCAAGGTTATTAAAATCAAAACACTACAATGATCAAATTGCTGCCAAAATTAATATTAAATTAATGACAACAATGAAACCAATAAACAAGTATTCAAAATAAAACCCCATAAAACTGAAATTAGAAATAATGAATGCACTTTATTCTTGTCCTATAAGAACTTAAGGAATAATCTATTTCTTCTCAGTCTGAAGTTGCTGTTAACTGAAAACTTTTAAGACCACTGTAAAGTTCCAAAGTTTGATTCATCAATAGCATTCAGAGGTTGTGATCATAAAAGAGAAACATGTTAAGCTGTAATCAAAACAGAAGAAATTTAATTCTGGGGGGGAGAATTCCTGCCCAAATGCACCCCTGTTTATACAGCAGAGCAAAATGATGGAGATAACATTTGGTGACAGCAACTATGTAAAGGTTTCAGGCAAAGCGTATTTTATTAATTTTTTGTAACCTTATTTCTAAACATGGTAATTGCTGCTTACTGTTTACATTAATAGAACACTTAATAGAACATTTAATAGAACACTTGATCTCAAATCTTTCTTGATAGAAACCCTAATTTTTAGGGGGAACAGGTGCTATGCAGGCCACTGTAAAACCCGCAAACAATCACACAGGGCAGAATTTTTGTACTGGTTTTGTCTGCAAATGAGTTATTTTCTTCAGAGCAGCTGGTATGGTGCTGTGGACCAAAACAGTGCTGATAACACACCAGTGTTCTAGCTATTGCTGACCGGTGTTTGTCCGGTGTCAAGGCTTTCTGTTTCTCACACTGCCTTGCCAGTGGTGGGGGTACACAAGAAGCTGGGAGGGGACACAGCCAGGACAGGTGGCCCCAGCTGATCAAGGGAATATTCCATATTATGACCCTGTGTTGAGCAATAAAGCCTGGGGGAAAGAAGGAGGAAGGGAGGATGTTCATGGTTATGACATTTTTCTTCCCAAGTAACCGTTACATGTGATGAAGCCATGTTTTCCAGGAAAGCGGCTGGACATTTGCCTGACAATGGCAAGTAATTAATGAATTCCTTATTTTGCTTTGCTCGCGTGTGCAGCTTTACTTATGAAAGTGTCTTTTTCTCAACTGACAAATTTATCTCACTTTGACCCTTCTGATTCTCTTCCTCATCCCACTCTGGGCCTGACTGAGTGAGCAGTCATGTGGTGCTTATCTGCCTACCAGGGTTAGCCAAGAACAATTTATACGCAAGCTTGTCTGCCTGTCAAAATGTGTGGTGGGCAGTTTAAGAGATGCTCCATGGGCTCACTACCAAACTGCAACTGAAGTGATAATGTCAAATACTGTATGCATAGAGAGAAATCTCCTCCAAGCAGCACACAGTTTGTTTAGAAAGCTGCAAGCCATGAGGTGGTGGATAACAGTGAACATTCAGATTTTACTCAACAAAACTATTCTGGTTTTAGGTAAGTTGTCAAATTCAGCAACATAACAGAACATAATGAAATAGCAGAATGAATGTGCTAATTAAAACTTCTCTAACTTCAGTCTCACTGTTGTTTCATTAGTTTCCCCTCAGTTCCTTTACATACCAAATGCCTTTCAACAGTCTTACCACAATGGTGACAATTAAAATATTCACAATAGCAACTTTTGAACAAAATATATTTCATCTCACAGTAGTGCACAAATTAATTTAATGACTTGGAAAGCTTTTTTACTCTGAATTATTTAAATGTTGTCCCCACAACCTGAGGCACTAAACCAGGGAAACATTGGAATTCACTCCAAATGTACAAATTGGAATTCATACATTTCTGGAGATCTATAACTGTAACTCTTGTCCATTATTTGGAACACAGTTCCA
>NW_010116486.1:0-309 GCF_000699245.1 Pterocles gutturalis
GTCCAGCTCCCAGTCCTCGGCGGGGTCATCCCGTTGCAGCTTGGAGGTATCTCCAACATCGCCCTCGGCAGCATCCTCGCCTGGCCTCACCGGTTCAACCTCACCAGGACCGTCCTCTGCCGGGCCGGTGTCACCGGCACTGCCACCAGCTCCCGGCCCCCGGCTCAGCACCAGCGTCCAGCGGCGCCACGAGAAGATGGCCAACCTCAACAACATCATCCACCGCCTGGAGCGGGCTGCCAACCGTGAGGAAGCCCTCGAGTGGGAGTTCTGAGACCCCCCACCCTAAATATATATCTCCACACCCCC
>NW_010116486.1:385-1936 GCF_000699245.1 Pterocles gutturalis
GAGCGCCGGTGGAAAAGGGGGGCCCCTGCTATGAAGCTGCCCCCTGCCCCCGGCTTTGTTTTAAATGTGAAAAACTGGGAACAATTTTAGCAAAGAAAAGAAAAAACACACACACAAAAAAAAGGAAAAAATATTTATAGACCTCTTTTAGATATTTTAATAAAAGGATACTTTGGAATTTATTAACAGCTTAAGCTGCTTTGATATTAAAGATAGCTCTAAAATCGAGATGATGTAGCAGTCGTGTCATTAAATGTACACTGAAGTCTTGTAGTTTGCCACTGGATGAGATTAAAAACCAACAAACAGATGAAAAGAACCCCAGAGAAAAGACTTCCCAAGCAAAGCCATCACGAAGCACTATGAGACTGACCAAATGGGATAAACTCTCGCCGAGCGGTTCCCACCCCTGTCTGTAAGACACCGCGTCGCTTCTGCCCCAGCCAGAGACTGCACCATAGTCCCTGAAGACTCTAAAGCGAAAACCTTGCTGCCATCGAGGATGTGTTTCGTTCTGGTGGTTTATGTTTTTTGGAAACCTTTGTAACGCAGAATGTCCCGTGCGGTTGTATATGTTGTAGAAATGTCTGCAATAGCCTTCTGGAACGAGATGTAGCGTGGTCCCAACGCTGTCCCTCACGCCTCCTCCAGCCGGCAGCGAGCAGCAGCCCCGGTACGGCACAGCACGGCTCCCGCCGGGAGAGGAAAATAACGGGAAAGCAAAGGGAGCGAGCTGTGCCTGCCGTTGGGGGAGCAAGGTGGGAGGGAGCACCTGGGTGCGATGCTGGGGTCGGCTCCGGTTTGCTTGGGGATGGGCATCTCTGGGATCCTGGTTCCCCATGCTCTGCCATCGTCTGCTTGGGAAAAAAAAAAAAGAGACGGAGCCTCTGAGATTTGCACCAGGGCACCAGTGCTTGGGGACCAGCACCCAAAAGTCACGAGCCACCCGCTTGTGGGGGGCTGAGCCGTGCTCAGGGCTGCTCCCAGCATTGCAGCCCCTCCCATGGCTGAAGCACTTTTTTTTTAGGCAGAGCACCCGGGCAGGAGGAGCATCCCCTCGCCGCAGCCTTGTCCCAGGTGCTGGCTGCTGGTGAAGCTGGGATGAGCCCTGGGGTCCGAATTGGGCCAACTCAAGCCTGAACTGGGCAAAGCACCACCAGGCTTTGGCTTGCTGGGGCTGATCCCATGCAAAGGCGCAGGAGCTCAGTGGTGGCACCATCCCGCTATGCTCCCTGCCTGCCTCCTCTGCCACCAGCCAGCCTCTGCTAACAAAATGCTGGTCGATGGCATGGGCTGGACCACACTGGGCTGCTGTCCCCTGCCCACCCGGCATCAGCCACCGCCACCAAGCCGGTCACCGGGAGGGCTCCCCGCCAGGCTCCGAGGCTATGCATTGACTGATTTTCCACCCTCTCCGTTTTTATCAGAATAGAAGGTATTTTTCTATTTGGGCAGCAGTCAATGAGCGATGCTGAAAGCGGCTCAGCGAAGGCTTGGCGCTCCTCGCCCACCTGCCCTGCCCCGGTTTACCCCAGCTTGACCCCAGCCACT
>NW_010116486.1:1946-3802 GCF_000699245.1 Pterocles gutturalis
GAAGGTCGAGGCGTGAGCTGGACCGCTCCTCTCCGTAGTGTGCTAGCGGGAGCTTTAGTGGGACGGGATTCGAGGAAGCACTTAGGATAGTCTGGAACACAGCAATCCTCTTGTATTAAAGCCAGCGGGACATACCGGGCACGGGTTTTGGTTTTGTTTTTTTTTTTTTGTTAGGCTCATGTACTGTACTTCAAAAGTTTCTATGAGATCGATGAACTTTGTTTTAACAATTTTGGAAGGAACAAGTTCTGTAAAAGAGCCACTAAATACAGACGTTGGATACGACTCTGGCCTCAGGGTGTGTTTTGTCCGGAGGCGGCTGGGATGGGCGCTTGGGATGATTTTGGCTCTTTTCAAAGTCAGCCTTGCTTTGGGTTGATGGCAAGAGTTTCACTGGCATAAACTTCTCCTGGGGCTTTGGGGAAAGAAGAGGGTGTTGAATGGATTTAGTTCAGCTCAGGATGCGATCCTGCCCTGTGAAACTCCTGTGCTCATCCCTGGAGAAGGTTTGCTCCTGCCCCCAGGTAGCTCAGCATCCTCCAGTGGGAGGTTGGGCTCTTCCTCAGCGCTGGCCGTCGCCAGGCGAGTCTGCAGCTCCCAACACGAGGCAGGGGTGTTTGAGTTGGGTGAATTAATAAATCCATATGTTGCGTATCTGTTTAAGCTTGTTTGTCGGCTAACATGTTAGGAAGGATTTATTTTTAATGAATATCCGAATGTCTGGAGATGCTGGGCCAGCTGCCATGGAAACCAGAGTCTTCCTCTGCCGCCGACTGCCGGGGCCATGTGAACCATCTGGATGCTGTGGGTGTAACCGCACCCCGGCTGCCCTCGGCGGCACTGATCCAAACACCGAAACACGTCGCAGGGTGCCATGCCCAGCCAGGAGCAGGACTCTGCAGCAGCTCTTGGTGAGCGAGTGACCCTGGCTGGCTTTGTGCCTCAGTTTCCCCAAGCAGCATCCCCCCTGACCCACGGTGAGATCCCATGTTGGCAAGAAGCTGGGGACGATCACATGGTTGGGATGTCGCAGGCAGGGACATGGGGTTGTGTTGGCCACTTATGTGAGAACAGGCTCCCTGGTCCCCATGGAGGGCAGACACCAGCCCCGGTGGTGGGACAGATATTTTGTCCCTGGCTGAGACCCCTTGGCAGAGGGCTGGGGATGTTCCATCGAGGGTGCGGGAACATCCTGGCACTGTGTGTCCCAATGTCCCCAGAGTGGCACCATCCCATCCCATCCATCCCATCTCATCCCACCCCATCCCATCCCATCTCTGCAGGCAGATGTGGGGCTCCAGGGTGCTGCAAGTCCCTGTCACCAGCCATGTCCCACTCGGGTGACACAGTCCCTGCCCAGCCCCACAGATGTGGTGGGGACAGGAGGGGGATTAATTCCCACCTGGGCTCTCCTCCCAGCGACTCAAAGGCACAAACAAAAACCGGGGCCAGGAGGGAAATTCTTGAAACAACTTTTATTGTAGCAAAATCTTGTGCCCATCCCAAGGGGGCAAAGGGAGCTGGAGTCACCCAGCCCAAACCCGGGGCACCCCAACTGCTTTAGTGTCACTCTAAACCCCTGGGGAAATAAAATAGAAACATGGGCACAAGACTCCGGCTTTGCTCCGGTTTGGCACATGAATCACCCGTCACCCTCCACTGCTGACACATCTGTTCCTGTTCGTGGCCACCAGCGATGCTTCCCCTTCGTGAGCTGGCCGGGGGGTGATGCCCAGCCCTGAAATATCCTCCCAGCAAGGTTGTCCCCACAGCCGCCGCATCCCCCTCGGGGTCTGTCCCCACAGCGGCGTCACTGGCCAGGCTGCAAGCACCCATCACCCCGCACGAAACCCCCC
>NW_010116486.1:3840-4178 GCF_000699245.1 Pterocles gutturalis
CGCCCTCCTGCCATGAAGGAAGGGCTGCGCTTGCTGATATTTTCATTTCAAACCACATCCTGCTGGAGCAGAAGGATCCGGCGGCGCTCAGCCATGCTGGGCAGGGAGGGGAAGGCGGCAGCAGGCTCCCCGGCTGCAGAACACCCACGGGAGGGGGGGGTCAGGCAGGCGAGATCCCACCAAAATCCTCCTCCAAAAGCATCGTTGGTGCATGACCCCATTGCAAGAGCACCAAGAGGCCCCACCAGACCCAGTGCCATGGTCAGTTCCCAGGAGACATGATCCAGCAAGGGGTTCGTGCCTTGCTTGCGCTGGGTGGACCCCCCCTCACACCCATG
>NW_010116487.1:0-226 GCF_000699245.1 Pterocles gutturalis
AAAAAAAAAAAAGGAGGCAGCTGGGACTATTTTTAACTCTACCTGGGCAAAAGTCTAGCTGAGCTTTATCACCAGAGCAATCACCCCAGGCAGGGAAACAGGTAGGTGCAACTCAGCCTTGCAATTATTTCAAGAGAAAGATAAAGCGAGATTATCACATGGTGGCCAGCCTTCCCTATCCTCCCATCTCCCTCTTATCGCCAGCTTCCATCAGCTCGAGGGGGGA
>NW_010116487.1:359-601 GCF_000699245.1 Pterocles gutturalis
CGGCCGGTAGGTCAGATCGTGGGGAGCGTGACCCTCCGGAGACACTGTATGGGCAGGGGGTGACACAGAGGGTGGCCAAAGCCCCACGGGGGTCCCTCCTGCTGTCACCCCAGGGCGTTACGGCCCCATCCCTGCCCAGGCTGGGGTGTCAAGCGGGAACAGGACAGGGGGGGGACACCGAGAAGGGCAAAAGGTTGAGGCCAGCGCAGTCAGCAAGGACGATGGCGTTCAGCTGGGACGAT
>NW_010116488.1:0-533 GCF_000699245.1 Pterocles gutturalis
TGTAGGGCTGGAACCCAGGGATGCTCTCCAAAGCCAGGGTCAGCCCGGGCCGCCGGAAAATCGGCGAGCCGGCACCAACGTGGCGCTGGGCACAGCGCGGGCGATGCTGCGAGAAAGGGAAACGAGCGAGAGCTGGAAGAGAATCCCAATAAAATCCCATAGGAAAGCCCCCCCAGCCCCAAAGGGGTTCCCACCTCCCGTGTCTCCAACCGGCCCCGCACCCCCACCCCGCAGGCCGAACCCCCACCCCGGAGGCAGCGGCGTGGGGCTGGGGTCCGAGCGCTGAGGCTGGAGCTGGTGCTGAACGTCACCCCCGGGAATTTTTCTCTTTCCGAGCCCAGAACGCCCCGTTGCCAGCGGGATTTTCTCTGCGCTGTGCAAAAGTCTCCCCCTGGGGATGAAATTGTCTGGAGCATCCCCGGGAGAAGGCAAAAGGAGGGAGGACGGATGAAAATAGCGATGGAGGGAGGGCGGTTGGGGGGTTTTTTTTTTTTTTTTAAAAAAAAACCTCAATTTGGTACCTAAAGAGAAGG
>NW_010116488.1:624-845 GCF_000699245.1 Pterocles gutturalis
GGCAGGGAATTTGGGGCACAAAGGGGCACATGGGTGGAGGGATGGGGGGGTGAAGCGGAGGAAAGAGGCACGGCCGCGGTCCGGGGGGTGAAATTAGTTGAATGATGTTTATTGTCAGTGAATTTATGGTAGCGTAAAGGATGCGGTGTACAGCCCGATTGCGACGCGCCATCTAGTGCTGGCTACAGCAGTGCTCACGGAGGAGTTAAAAAAAAAAAAAA
>NW_010116489.1:0-1271 GCF_000699245.1 Pterocles gutturalis
TACCCCCAGTGCCACCAGTATCCCCAGTGCCCGGCTCTCCAGTGCCACCCCGACCTGGCACCATGCCCTGGTGCTGCGCTCTCCCCATGTACTCCCAGTATCCCCAGTGTCCTGCTCTCCAGTGCCGCCCCAACCCAGCACCCCCAGAGCCCTCCCCTGGTGCTGCGCTGTCCCAGTATCCTCCCAGGATCACCAGTGCCCCCAGTGCCCTGCTCCCCAGTGCCACCCCAACCTGGCACCGTTCCCTGGTGCCGTGCTCTCCCAGTGTACCCCCAGTGCCACCAGTATCCCCAGTGTCCTGCTCTCCAGTGCCACCCCGACCCAGCACTATGACCTGGTGCCGCGCTCTCCCAGTGTACCCCCAGTACCCCCAGTATTCCCAGTGTCCCGCTCTCCAGTGCCACCCTGACCCAGCACCCCCGGAGCCATGCCCTAGTGCCACACTCTCCCAGTGTACTCCCAGTGCCACCAGTGCCCCGCTCTCCAGTGCTGCCCCGACCCAGCACCATGACCTGGTGCTGTGCTCTCCCCATGTAACCCCAGTATCACCAGTGCCCTGCTCTCCAGTGCCACCCCGACCCAGCACCCCCAGAGCCATGCCCTAGTGCCACGCTCTCCCAGTGTACTCCCAGTGCCACCAGTGCCACCCCGACCCAGCACCATGACCTGGTGCTGTGCTCTCCCCATGTAACCCCAGTATCACCAGTGCCCTGCTCTCCAGTGCCGCCCCGACCCAGCACCCCTGGAGCCCTGCCCTGGTGCTGCGTTCTCCCAGTGTGCTCCCAGTACCCCCAGTATCCCCAGTGTCCCACTCTCCAGTGCAGCCCCAACCCAGCACCCCCAGAGCCGTGCCCTGGTGCCGCGCTCTCCCAGTGTACTCCCAGTATCCCCAGTGCCACCCTAACCTGGCACCATGTCCTGGTGCTGCACTCACCCCCAGTATCCCCAGTATCGCCAGTATCTCCAGTGCCCCGCTCTCCAGCACAGCCCCAACCCAGCACCCCCGGAGCCCTGCCTTGGTGCCGCACTCTCCCAGTGTACTCCCAGTATCCCCAGTACCCCCAGTGCCCCACTCCCCAGCACAGCCCTGACCTGGCACTGTGCCCTGGGCGCTCTCCCCTGGTGCTGCTCTCTCCCCAGTATCCCCAGTACCCCCAGTGCCCCACTCTCCAGTGCCACCCCAACCCAGCACCGTGCCCTGGTGCCGCACTCACCCCAGTATCCCCAGTACGCCCAGTGCCCTGCTCCCCAGCGCAGCCCCGACCCCGTAC
>NW_010116490.1:0-20218 GCF_000699245.1 Pterocles gutturalis
CGCTGCCCGGCGGAGCGGAGCCACGGAGGGAGGGGGCCCGCCGCCTCCACGCCGGTGCTCTCTCAGCCTCCCTCAGCCGGCCACCTCTGCGGAGTTCCCGTGGCTCGGACTGGGGTGTCCTCACGTCAGAAGCAGCTGGGAGTCACTCCAAGCGTTGCTGTTGCAGGGGATGGATAATTCGGCAAGTTTAGGTTCCTCTCCAGCTCTGCACAATAAGAGTATTAAACAGAATAAAGCTGTGAGCATGCAGTTCCTTTGCTCTTAGTTTCCATCAGATTTCAGCATCGTTCTTACACAAAGTCTGTTATCTGCTCTAAGGATGTTTATTTTGCTCATTTGTGTCGTTGATTTTTTTAGTTTTATTGCTATAGGTGTTATAAGTCTACGAGGTGATAAGGGAGGCAGAGCTCAGCCAAGATCAGCAGCCAACTGCTGTAACTGTGTCTAGCTTAGGGGTGAAGAGGAAGCTTTGTAACCGCAGACAGTTGACAGTCCCTGGTGGGGTTGTCCGTCAGATGGAAATAGAGGGGCCTTCTGTCCCTGGTACAAGGAAATACTTGAGAATAATAAATAAAGTTAAATAAAAATGGAGTAACAACTGCCCCATGCAGGCTTGATTCCTTCTGTTGTGCTATGAGGTCAGCCCGTCATCCTCCTAAATACTGTGAATCCTCTAACAAGGCTCCTGGTCACTGCAGCAATGTATAGTTCTGTTCTGCTTCTCCAGGTGGTGTGACAGACCAGATATAAATGTTTCTCATCGCTTATCTCCTAATGGCCTTTTGTCTAGCAGTTGCTGGTTAAATGTTTGGAATTTTAAAAATACATTGCGTTTTTTCTGGAATGCTTCCTGCACTTTTGAACATAAGGGGAAGAGGCTTCCCCTCTTTTTAACACTTTCCTTGAACTTCACATTATTACATCTGTGATCCCAGCCCTTATCTTCTCAGGTGCCTGTGTTGTAGTAACACGCATTCCACCTCAAGAAACTCGAAGGACTTTTTTCATGCTGATTTTCTCTCTCAAGTAAAGGGATTGAAAGTGTGCTTCCTGTAGTATCTCTTGTCCTTACCAGCCCTTGGCATAGAGTTTGAATCTGATTCTCCATGTGTAAAATGACATGCTATAGCAGAATTTCTCTTTGCCACATTTCTGATTCGAAAAAAGGCACCATGCTTTTTTAAGTGTCTGTGGGTACTTTTTTATCATGTTAGTATTTTATTTTGCTCTTTACTTTTTCCTTGCCATGTGCCTGGCATGTAGTTTTGTTCTCTTCACTCCCTTTGCACAAAGGGTGATTGGTTGTCGTTGCGTACCTGAGGGTTCCATGTGTGCTTTGGTGCGAGCAAGGAAGAAACTTGAGCATTCGTTAAAAATTACAACATGAAACATATGAGCAACTTTTTCCTTATTATTTCTAATACTAATTGCCAAAGGTGTCTGTCGTTTGTGATTTTCAGGCTATACAGTTGCACAAATGTGAATCTAATTATTTTCTCTATTGCCCTTCCTTACAGGTTGGCTTGCAGTCAGCTTTGGTAATTCTTCTAGGGAGTTAACTTTGCCATCAGAAATGGAGTACAGGACTCAGCTACCACATCCTGCGTGACTGAATCCTTTAATACAAAATGGAGAAGAAACGTAGAAAGAAATGAGCCTGTTTAGTAGGCTTTACCTCAAAAGACCATGAAATCAATACTTATTTTGGACACAGCTTTAAGAATATCCAGTTGATCAGCACAGTGAAAGCACCGTTTACTGAAACAAAAATGAACTAGTTTATAAAGAAGAAAATTGGGTTTTGAGTATATGGAATTTTTGGAATGAAACCATTTTCTTCTATGACCATGAAGTTTGCAAATATCTGGTTTGTTCTGGTTGTTATTTTACTCTGTGGCAAAAACCACTTCGGTACCAGACTAGGGAATTCCTCTCATGAGGCTCACATATGTCCTGGATGTTCTCACCTTACTTTGAAAGTGGAATTCACTTCGACAGTCGTGGAGCATGGTAATAAAGCGTTAAGCAGGAAAAAAAAGAAAAAGGAAAATCCATATGATGTTCGAGTGTATGTTACTGATTTGTGGTGTTTGTGCAGTTGTAACACTCAGAGTAAAACATACCATCTGCTAGATTCTATGTTCAAAAAGAGAAACAATTTTTTTAAAGGCTCTTGGTTTAACTGGAAGTAGGATTCAAAGAACAACAGAAGGAAGAGACAGGGAGATAAAGAAGATGTTAGAAGTGAAAATGGAGTGTGAAGGCTCAGGTGGTCACTTTGGTGTGTTTAGTAGCTGTTTGTTTTGATCTGGCTGGTGATATGATTGAGGCTCTTCTATGAAATGTAACAACAAGTGGGCCTTGAAGGGGTGAGAAAGGCAAGAAATCTCTGTTGGTTTGTTCAAGAAAAGGTTTGGAAGCAATAATACGTGCGTGGAAAAATTGCAAAGGTTATTGTGAAGGGCGCAGCTGAAAGGCAAAGTAAGGCAGATGTCACTGCTGAGATGGCAAAGGATGGCAGCAGAGTGCCTCGGCTCTGCATCCACTTATTGCCTCAGGTACCCATAATGTTCCTGCAGTGAAGCTGAGCATGTGCCTGGGTGCTTACAGGTGGGATGACAATAGTGACATTTCTGTGCATAGTTAGCCGAAGACTTCTTGAGGTGGATGTGGTGGTGTGCGCTGGGGCTGAGGTCCACTCACAAATCACTGATGCAGATAAAGGACTGGACTGTCGGGACCAGCTTGTTTCTCTGTGCGTGTTGTAGTTGCTGTCAGTAATTTGCACTAAAACTTAATACCCTATAGAGGTTATACATCTCTAAGTCATACATGTCAAGAAGCATATTGCATTGGCATATCAAGGAGTTTGTACTGTTGGATGTAACAGTAAGTCTGTTCTCTCTCCCCTGCTCTCTCCCGATCGTTTCACCTTTCCATGATATTTACGATTCTACCTTCCTGTCAGAGGTTTTATCATATTTTGCAGGTTTCCTGATTAAACAGAAACATTAGTAGTGCAGAAATAAATTGCAAATTTCTAAAAGCGACAAAAAAGTGCTTCAAATTGTGATTATTTGTTCTAGATAAAGAAAAAATATTTGGACCTTTGTGATGTGCATGCGTGAGTAAGCTGCTTAAACATCAGTTCTGATAAGTTGTGCTTTTGTTCCAGAGTATATTGTGGCTTTTGATGGATACTTCACAGCTAAAGCTAGAAGTAAATTTATTTCAAGTGCACTAAAAAGTAGTGATATTGAGAACTGGAGGATTGTACCTCGCAACAACCCAGCCAGTGACTATCCTAGTGATTTTGAAGTTATTCAGATCAATGAGAAACAGAAAGATGGAGTACTGACGCTGGAAGATCATCCAAACATCAAGCGTGTAACACCTCAGCGGAAGGTCTTCCGATCACTCAAATATTCAGAGTGTAAGTAGTTTTATGTGTGGTTGCATGAGATCTGCTTTGGAAAACTCTTCTCAGCCTCATTTTCAGACCATCAGCTTAGCATTAACACAAATGAGAAGTGCCCTACAGTTTTTCTTTAATTTACTGAAATCTGTTCTTTACCTATAAAATTATCAGGGTCGTGTCATACCTTTGCTAAAGGGTGACAGTGAGTCCAGCTACAAGATAGAAACATTTCTTTTGCAGCAGTTACCAGAGACTGTGGACCACTATATCCTTGCTAGATAAAGCAGAAGCATTTACTGATTTTGATCAGAGAAAATGGGTACTCACTTGTCTGAAATTTTTGTTGTAACAATATAATGTGTATATTTGCATAAAAACCTGAACTTTTGTGGTTTTCCTCATACTGTATTTTCTTTTTCTTGTCCTAATTCTGCTTAGCTGATCCAGTGTTGCACTGCAATGAAACCAGATGGACTCAGAAATGGCAGTCGTCTCGTCCCTTGAGAAGAGCAAGTCTTTCCTTAGGTTCTGGCTTCTGGCATGCAACAGGTCGACACTCGAGCAGGCGTTTGCTGAGAGCTATCCCACGCCAAGTCGCTCAGACCTTGCAGGCAGATGTCCTCTGGCAGATGGGTTACACAGGTCTGCTTTTGTCTGTTGGCTTAGAAAAATTACCTTATTTGGAAAAACAAGTGAAGCGTAAGGAAAGGCTAACTGGCTTCTATGTGTTAATCTCGCAATGGGTGCCAGTTCTGGAAAGATTATGAAATACTTTGTTTTGTGAGGCATTGTATACTTGTGGAGTGCTCTTCTGTGTGTGTGCTGTGCTTAGGAGAAATCGGTCATGTTTATGATCTGTGGTTGCATTTCTCAATTGGAATATGAGCTTTCTTTAAGCTCTAACTTACTGAGCTTGTAAATTACATGCTACGTTAAACAAAAAAGTTTTCTTTGGCTCGATAGAATAGATTTGCTGTGAAGCTGAATCAGAAAAAGTGATGTTTTTCTATTATAGGTGCTGGTGTAAGAGTAGCGGTGTTTGACACTGGTCTGAGTGAGAAACATCCACATTTCAAAAATGTCAAAGAGAGAACAAACTGGACTAATGAGAGAACCTTGGATGACGGTGAGTTACTGTGCACAGTTGTCCAACTATTCCTGACACTGGCATGTTCTGTTTCCATTGTAAAACTGGCTTTGCTGCTGTGGTGCTAACACCTGTTGAAACTCTATATCGTGAGATTTTAGGCTTAATTTTTGCAGTGTCCCAAGCACTTTGTAATCTTACCAAATTCAACAGAGTATTAAGGTTCCAGGAGGGTGTTGCATAAGTCTCCTTTGAATCCTATGTGGCATTTCATCAAGGCATTTGAAAAATCTTAGGGCAAGGAGACATTATGCAGGCATAAATACATTGTCAGAGTAGGAGGAGGTGAGAGCAAACCCCACAAAGCTGTTTCTTTCCTATTCCTTTTTATTCTGCTGTTTCACAGTGCGTACATCTTTCTATTCTTCTGAGGGAGAGCATTTTCCTTCTTCTTACTGTGCAGTCCAAAAGTAATCAGAGTTTTGGCACCTTCCTGTAAAGTTTCTCTAATCAACAGTTTTCATCAACAAACATTGTGCTGGGTCATATCCATCAGCATTCCAAAGGACTTTTCATTTTCTGCAGTATGTTTGTGTTCCTTTTTCATATGTTGACCCTACCTTGCCCTGACCTTTCACAGATTATTGACTTCATACAGTCTGGGTCATTGAGTCCACTGGCAGTTTAATCCCTTTAGAGTTCAAGGTATATGCGTATCTTGCTCAGTCTTGTGTGCACCTCTGTAGTCTTCTCATGTGTAGTATTTCTTTGCATTGCAGCACTTGCTTTTGGTATCACTTTCTATTAGTTCTGTACCCAGATGTTTGCTGGACAGGCAGATTTGGAGTCCAGAAATATAATGCAGGCAATCCCATAAAGCAAAAGCGAAATTATTTTTTGAGGAGAGGAAAAAAAAAGTGTTTTCTTGTCTCATTGTTCATACTTAACAAAATATGGTTATTGCAGAGTCAGGGTAAAAATATTTTAAGACATTTACTTAAAAATACATTGGCCTTGTGACTTGTGTTTTCCAAAATAACATTTTTCTCTTATGATTGCTTTGTGTGTCTCTTGATTTCATTGGTAGCAATCAGGAGTGGATAGACCGGAGAGTGTATCACTCAGGGTTTCATTAGCTGGTTAGATAGTGCTGGAAATTCTGGTCCCACTGAACCCAGCAGCAAAATATGATTCAAGAAGACTAGGACTGAACCCAGTGTTTGCAGTTAGTTGTAAAGTCTGTTAGATTGATGTGATTTTTGGTATAGGCGGTGTTTAACAGTACAAATCCTTGACAATGAAATGGTTTGTCTTCTAACATCTTATTTGGTTTCCTTCTCCCCGTGATAGGTTTAGGCCATGGGACTTTTGTAGCAGGTGTGATAGCCAGCATGAGAGAATGCCAGGGATTTGCTCCCAATGCAGAACTGCACATTTTTAGAGTGTTCACCAATAACCAGGTAGCTATTTCACATGTGTTTCCATTTCTGCCTTTCCAGATTAATGCTGTATTAATCCTTTCCTTTAGGAATATTGCAGGTAGTTGTAAATGTTGGCATATTTTCTTTGATAAGTGAGAAGGTTACATCTTTCTGTTTATAAGAGACTTACTACAAGATGTCTTACCATTTCCAAATCTGGTATATTTTTCAGGAATAATGTGTGGAAGGCTGATCTGTGTAGTGTTGGAGCAATCACTCAAATGTACTGAGCACTAGAAATACTAGGAGACTATTGCCACTTTTGTGTTTTATTTTGGTGTTGTTTCTCTCTGAAGTCTGTATTGTCATGGAATCACTGGATTTTCCAATGACAGCCTTTTTCCTTCTCTTTCTTACATAGGTCTCATATACATCTTGGTTTCTGGATGCCTTTAATTATGCAATTTTAAAGAAGATAGATGTATTGAATCTAAGTATTGGTGGGCCAGACTTCATGGATCATCCATTTGTTGACAAGGTTAGTATGAGGAAATAAAATGATAATGGTGCTTAGATCCCTCACACAAATGCCCGACTTGCAGAGCTCCTTCTTTGCCACAGCTGCTGACAGTTTCTGTGGAGTTTTATTTGCATGAGAGAAAATTTCTATGGTGTACAGGCTTTTAGGAATATATTTAAGGAATGGATTTTAAAAAAAAGCAAACACAACCCCAATATTAACAGAGCTTGTACTGTTAGGAAGCGTGACTCCGAAGCAGGCAACTAAATAGGCCCGTAATAGAAGAAGCTTAACTGAAATCTACTCTTTTTTTTTTTTTTTTTTAAATCTCTGCATGGTTAACTTATTTAATGGCAAAAAATATGTATTGTATGAATTTAGCAGCAAATTGTTTAAGAACAAATGGGTAAAAAGTACAGGTCGTTGTTTCAGCTATGCGATAAGAGATTTGTTTCAGGATAAGAAGGAATTAGGTTTTTGTCTTTGTAAATGTCATGGTTCCTTGAATTGTTCTGTTGTTCAGAAGCCCTCAGTGAATTAACCTACATTTTTAAAAAGGGTAAAATCTCTCTTTGTAAAGGGCAATTTGAGGCATAGAAATTTTTCCTTTTTTTTGTGATAACCTGCATTGAAATGTGGTTTGACACTGACTTCACTACTCTCCCCAGTAGTGGAAGGGATTCCAAATAACTTGATTTTGGCATCTGGAGTGCTTTGTTGTGAACAGGAGTTTTTCCTTTGGTGTAACCTAAATACATACTGTCAGCAGGGTTGCTGTAGAGGCTGGGTTATTGGTCACATCATCTTAAGAAAGTTTGGAGCTTAACACTGAGTATACCAGTGAGATGTATTTTATAAGTCTCTGTAAGAAAGAGGAGTAACGGTTCGCTTATGTCAGGCCCCATGGAATGTACTTTTATTAGAAAAGTGCTGGTTTTGGTGGCAGAGCTTTATTGTAAGCATTATTTTTTGTAGGTATGGGAACTGACAGCTAACAACGTCATAATGGTCTCTGCTATTGGCAATGACGGCCCTTTGTATGGGTAAGTTTCAATGACCACTTCAAAGAAAAGCAGAGATGTTATTGCGTGTTTTTGGAAGTAGTTGTGCTTGGTCAGGAAGTCTTCCCTGCTCCTTTTTTTTCTGTAATCTGTTTATAGATAGTGACTCAAGTTAAACTCTTTCCACTGTCTTTATCACTTGATGTAGTAGTACAGCAATTTATGAAGTACTTGGCTAAATATTTTTTCATTGAAACAGTGGAAAGTCAGTAAAAGAAGACCGGCAGTACTTCCGGATGGCTTTTTCCTGTCAGTGCTGACAGATGTCTTTGGGTACTGATCTTGGGCTTAAGGAATACGAAGGGAACAAGCCAGAACAATATGGGGTATATTTCTAAAACAAAGGCCTAAAAATAGATTTTGTTTTGTCTTCAGAGATACATGGTTTGGTAGTTACTGAGTTAGTTACTGAGTTACTAGCTGCCTGAAAAGTTACTCTGGCTTCTACAGTGTAACTATATTAGGTAGGACCACAGTGTGTTTCTGTGGAGGTTAAAAAGTGTCTGACAGAAATCTGGTGGCAGTGTGTCCGTTATCAGGATAAACTTATGACTGTGTCTTGTTTTTTGTTCATGGGTGTTTTTTTTTTTTTTGTCTTCCTATATCCCAACTTGTTCTAGGACTCTCAATAACCCTGCTGACCAGATGGATGTGATTGGAGTAGGTGGCATTGACTTTGAAGATAATATAGCTCGCTTTTCGTCTAGGGGAATGACCACTTGGGTAAGATACTCTGACTGTGGCCAGCCACATTTGCTGCCAAAGTCAGGGCCTTGGAAAGGGAGCCTTTTTTGAACGGGTAGTCCCGTGCAGATGGAACGTGTGGAGTAACCAGTGAGAAAAGATTTCATCAAAGATCAGAATAGTTAAAGATTATAAGTCTTTAAGCAAGAAGCGTAATGTTCTTTGCAGGGTTTCTCATCATTAGTCTTGACCACTGTTGACATTCTTGGATGTATTTGTAAAATGTCTGGTACCTTTTGATTTACAGTGAGGACTTGCCTGTGCGGTTAAATCTGCAAAAACGAAGGCCTGCTCTTGTCCTCCTCTAGTTTAAAAATCCCAAGATTTCCAGATGCTACATGTAACGTTACACTTTTTGGCCTGTTGAACTAAGGTGATGGGTACTGCACACGTGATTTCAGATGAGGCTGCATTGTGATCTTGATTAAGGGGACTGTTGCATGTTTCTGTTCGTGCTGCATCTCATTCACTAGCCAGGTAGCTGTGCGGTTGTCATTTTGTCAGTGGTTTTATGCTTAGCATAGGTATTCGAGTAATTGGCAGTAATGTTGACATTGGAACACCGAGAACTTGTCATAAACAGTTTGAGTCCTTCTTATGTGTTACTTGCTATTCCGTGACGCTGAACCTCAGGTAATTTAGTAGATCATTTTACTTCTGAATGACCTGCAGTTAGTTTAAGTGCCCAAATGAAGCAACCAGTGTTCATTATGTATTAGGACAATAATCCGTTTCCTTTTACAGGAGCTACCTGGAGGTTATGGTAGAGTGAAGCCTGATATTGTTACTTATGGCTCTGGGGTGAGAGGTTCTGGTATGAAAGGTGGATGCCGCTCTCTCTCTGGGACAAGCGTAGCATCTCCTGTGGTGGCAGGTGCTGTTACTTTGTTAGTAAGGTAAGTCTTACATAAGAATCTCTAAAAAGATACTGACGCAGGAGGCTCATAAAAGGCCCTTAAAGGAACCCACAAAATAAAACTAAATTGTGTTTAGATGTAGGAAAACAAACTCGGGGGATAAAATCAGGGTTCTTCTGCCTGAGACATTACCTTGTCTGACTAGCTCTAAATTTCCTGGGAAAAACTTGAGAACTGTTTTGAATAATAGTGACATCTTTTAAAATATAACTAGGGAGAACAATACTTTGAAGTAACGTTGTCGCCTTTTTTAGTCATTTTGAATTGCTGAGCTTCTGTCAGTTGTGTTGTGGAAGAGTGGCTGCTCAAAGTAGGCACCTGTAGCAGATAATTATCTAAGTACTTGTAAATTTTATAGGGTCTAGGTTTTTATGGCTATTATCCGGTTGCATAAGTCATCTGTTGCACACTGGAGAACTTGAAGGTAGGAGTTGCAAGGTTGTACTTTGTGTTTGTCATTGCTACTATGTAAGGATGAGACAAACCTGTATTTGAAGCACATGCCAAAAATTCAAAGTCACTATCGTATTTTCTCCATAAAATGGTGCATTTTAATTTGAACGACAAAGCTATTTTTCCCCCAGAAGAGTCATGTTGCAAAAGATACCAGCAAGTTTCCAGTTACAGAGGCTTTGATTTTCAGAATATTTTATTTAACATATAAAAATACTACCCTCATTGTAATGACTGCTGGTCATGGAGCACATTGTAAGGAGAAAAGTTAATGTAATATTAGTTGTTAAAAGAAACGCGTCAGAAAGTTGTCACTCTTCTTCAACTGTTCCAGTGAGAAATCAAGGAATAATAGACAAATATGAACCATAGATGTTTCTCACAGCAGCTTGATTTTTGATTGCATTTTCTTTAAATCGAATTACTGTTGAGGCAGAATGGTGGACAGAACTAGGTAGGAACTGGACTAAAGGGCACCTGATGTGGTCTGTTGTCTCCTGTTTCAGCACAGTTCAGAAGCGTGAAATGGTGAATCCAGCAAGTATGAAGCAGGCGCTTATTGCGTCAGCGCGTAGGCTTCCTGGAGTCAACATGTTTGAACAAGGACACGGCAAGTTGGATCTTCTGAGAGCGTATCAGATCCTCAACAGCTATAAACCACAGGCCAGGTTAATTTTGATCATTAATTAACCAATGATACACAGTAATCTGCAGTTTCTTGTAAAAGGGCAGATGATGCACGTACAACTCAATTGAGCAATCTGTGCCTATGCAGCAAAGAAAACTTGCACAGATCTCATGTAGTCCCAAAGCATGAATTTTGATAAAAGTGGATGAAAAGTCAATGTATTTTCTGCCTAAGTTATAGCAGTGTAGGAGATAAAGTGTCTATGACAGCTAAATTTACTTTCTCTTCTTGCCTGAGATGTTATGAGTAATGTAACCTAGAAGACAATGGAAAAGTACTTAAATTTTAACTTTCCAGAATAAGAACATTCTCACTGTGCTGAAAAGTTTCTTTTGTTTTGGGAAAATCTTTTTACAAAACTTAAAATAAATTAAAAAAAAGAGAGGAAAGGAAGGAGATTTTGTGGCAGATTTGGGAAGTGAGGTGAGAGCTTGATACAGTAACTATGACTGGCATGGGCATGTTTTATCTATAATTTTTTCATAGTTATGTATAGTGGCATGTTCTTCTGTTTACTGACTTTTTTTTTTTTTTTCCCTCCTCCGTCCTGCTGTAGTTTGAGCCCAAGCTATATTGACTTGACCGAGTGTCCCTACATGTGGCCCTATTGTTCTCAGCCCATATATTATGGAGGGATGCCAACCATCGTTAATGTTACTATCCTTAATGGTATGGGAGTCACTGGGAGAATTGTAGACAAGGTAAGACTTCACGTTGTTCCATGTCCTGGCTATTAAAGTTGCTAAAAGCTTCCCAGAAAAGACTATTTGAGCGATAAATTTCGTAGAACAAATCAAGTTTCTTACTGTTGAGAGCAAGAGATGGAAAATGTTTGATTTTAAAGGACACACCTGGATTAGTAAGATCTGTCAACATGAGCTGACTACGTTTTCAAGCAATGGATTGGTTACAGGGACGTGTAGCCTTTTATCTTTGTAAAACCAGTTTGGATTGACAGGTACTTAGAAATTTCTTTATATTCTCTGATAGCATTTTAAGTCTTCTGGATAGACTTTCCTCATACTTTTTTTTTTTTTTTTTGGTCTGGAGCATAAGCAATCTCAGTAAAGAATCTTGACATTATAAATCATGCCTCTTCCAAGGGTCAAAATGACCTGAATGTATTAACTTACCAAGGTCTGCTGCAAAACCTGTTCTTTTACACCTGTGATGCTGGGCATTTGGGTTGACTAGGGAAGTTTTAATTTTTTTTTTTGTTAAGCTCTAAGTAAGTTTAAATGTAGAACAGATTTGGGAATTGACACAAGTTAAATAAGGCACCTATCCCAAAACTCTAGGCAATGTAAATGAGCTTAATTTCATGTTTTAATGTCAATCTTGGGGTCTGTTTGAGATTTAAACTGACATTAAAGGGCATTTATGCTCTTATCCAACATCATTAGCTTACGGTAATATTCAGACACAGCTGAAGTAATTTGCCTATGTTTGTTATAGCGATAGTTCTGTTTGTTACCAAATGGAAATTTTGTGTTTTTCCCAATAAACTTTTGCACAGGACCCCAAAACTTAGGCACTTAGGCAGCATACTGTTCAGATAGCTTGTCAGAATCCTGCCTCTGAAAAGCCTGTAGTCCGGATCATTAAGGCTGTCCTGATTAGGCTGATTCGCTGACACAATGCCATCGTTTTGGGTTTTGTGGACATTTTAAAATTTGACGTAACCTTCAGATTTGTTATTTCTTTGTGCAGAGGAAGAGGGCTATGTGTGCAGAAATTAGTGACTGCAGATACTGTTTTACCAATGTTTTGTATTCTTCGTTTCACAGCCAGACTGGCAACCCTATCTCCCCCAAAACGGGGATAATATCGAAGTGGCTTTCTCCTATTCCCCTGTGTTGTGGCCTTGGTCCGGATACTTAGCAATTTCCATCTCTGTAGCAAAGAAAGCAGCATCCTGGGAGGGCATTGCTCAAGGTCATGTTATGATCACAGTATCATCCCCTGCAGAGAATGAAGTAAGTTCTATGCATTTTGGTTTTTCTGTGTTAATAATTATTAAAACTGCTTCCTGATATCCAGATACCTTATTTTCAAGGAGTTGCTGTGGTCGTCTCATTTGAAGCATAAGTTAGATTGGGGTCAGGAAATTGAAGAGTACAAATAATGATCTTTATAGCTGAGAGCAGGATTAACCCTGCAAATTGGATATGCTTTAGAATTAGGAAGCCTCTCTTTGAGACAGACTTCATAATTGCATTTGTTTATTGTGAATTCTAAGTAATGTGTTCTGAAAAAGAGATTAGTTAAATATATTTCTTCTAGAACCATGTTCTTGAGAAGTTTTTAAGGTTTTGAACAATTGAACCAAATCACAATTGTAACATATTTTAAGTATTTTGCATTCTGAGCATGTATATAAACTGTTGAGTTCACAAAAAAAAACACTGTGCTGATTTAAGACAAAAGTCATCTCTTCTTCTCCAGAGCTGGTGCTGGTAACTACAAGTAGGTTTGATACCTCAATTTTTTTAGTCTTTTACAATCCTCAGTTAACTGGTGAATGTTCCTGCGGGGAAAAAGGATTTCACTGTAGCTTGTTCTGTCCTTTAGTCTAAGAATGGTGCAGAGCAGACTTCAACGGTGAAGCTTCCAATAAAAGTGAAGATTATTCCTACTCCACCTCGTAGTAAGCGAGTCCTTTGGGATCAATATCATAATCTCCGTTATCCACCAGGATACTTCCCCAGGGATAATTTGAGGATGAAGAATGATCCATTAGATTGGTATTTATCTCAGGTTCTATTAAATCAGTATTTCATGATTGTGCGTTGATGAGATGGGATAATTTACTGAATGCCAGAGAGCTCTGGCTTGTTTCAGTGTGGCGTGGGATTATCTTTTCTAAGAAATCCATGCAAAGCGCTTGGACTCTGCATGCTTTTGGTGCAGGATTTTTTCTTGTGCTCTATGGTTTTATTCACATGAAGTGAAAAGCTTTTAAAATGCATGTTTAAGTTACTGAGGTTTTTATTTGGCTTTCAAACTGTAGCGTTTTTCTTTTCTGCCCTAATTTCTCCTAGGAAGTTAAGGGAGGCACTTAATTACCCATTTCAGTATTTGCTTATCAAAAAAAAAGAGACATTTGAAAATTTGAAAGACTGAATCCTAAAGAAGAAAACCCTTGTCTGTTGAGGGAGACTGTCTTTGAAGGAGAGCAAGGCTCAGCCTGATCTGTTGTCTTTTGTAGATGGGGAGGGAAAGCATACATAGGAAGAATCATGCAGCAGTGGATAAGTGAAGATTAATTGGGTCAGTGACCAAGACATAGGTGTTTGGAAAGCTACTTTGAGCATGCAGATATGGCAATTGGACAGGCACTCTGCTGAATTTCAGCAATTATTTACAGGTGATCCTGTGTGCTTCTTCCACTTACTAGTTAGAGCTGCTCTTACGGGCTCTTTGTGAGGAGGAAGTCCTGTGAAGAGCCTGTGGTTTTAATGCAGCAGTGTTTCTCTGTGGTGTGGTGCAAACATGTAGAATTGTGCTTTGCAAGTAACATCCTCATTCTCTGGCTTTGACTGTATCTCTTTAACTCTGCTATTTAACTCTGCTCTATAGCCCTCAGAACCAGTGTCATTTGTTAAGAATTTTGCAGAGAGGAGATGTTGCTTGGAAAATACAGGTTATAATTTGAAAAAAAATTGAGCTGTTAGAAAGGAAGCTAGGAAGTAATCTATAATTAGAGAATTTAAGTCAGATTTCTGCACACCAGATTTAAACGTCTTCAACACTTTTTTCCCAAGGAATGGTGGATTTAAATCAGATTTCTGCACACCAGATTTAAACATCTTCAACACTTTTTTCCCAAGGAATGGTGACCATATCCACACAAACTTCAGGGACATGTACCAGCACCTAAGGAGTATGGGGTACTTTGTTGAGGTTCTTGGCTCCCCGTTTACATGTTTTGATGCAAGTCAGTATGGTAAGCATGAGTTTATTGTCTTGTTCTCCATACTGTTAACATCTTCCTAAAATGGCCTGGTTTTTGGAAGACCAAAATGTTGTGGGGGTGCAAAGAAAAATTCTCATGGCACTAGGAAAATATTATAACAGTGGGTGTATTTATTATTTATATGCTGATACTTAGTTGTGTAAAGTGTCACTGCAGACGCTTGCTTGGGAGTCTAGTAGAATTAGTGCCGTTTTCTGTCCTTATCATGAAAAAATGAGAGGGAAAGCCCACCTCTGAGTGGGTTAAAAGCCCCTCTGTATTCAGTCCCACAAA
Source organism: Pterocles gutturalis (assembly GCF_000699245.1). Lineage (NCBI taxonomy): Eukaryota > Metazoa > Chordata > Aves > Pterocliformes > Pteroclidae > Pterocles > Pterocles gutturalis. The sequence continues at coordinate 14,559 of NW_010116490.1, forward strand.
GGCAGAGCTGTATTTGCCAGAAGGTTTTAGCCCAGTCAAAATAAAGCATGATGTGAATAGCCGACTAAAATCAAAAGTGTCTATTCTGGTTTTCTGTTTCCTCAGCAGTGGCATTTTAAAACACTGATCGTTGTGGATAGGTAAAAGAATGGGGACAGTATTCCGTAGCAAAGCAGTATGTGGCTTGTTTCTTGTATTCATCAGGAAGGAGATTTGATAGATTTGCCAGGCAAGGAACAAGCCAAGTTGTCCGTGCTCTCTTCTGCTCCCATATCCCCCTCTATTTAACTATGACAATCACCAACAAGACCCTCTTCTCTTTTGGGCTTCAGTGTTCTTCAGTGGACTGTAAAGTGAGGGTGCATTCTCTTGACAATGTTCTAGTTCTGGAAATGTTGTTAGTAGTAATCTTTTGGTTATCTTGATTCTTCAGTAAATATTGCATGGTTGCTTTTTGAGTTCAGTGGATGTGCAACTGGATACAGAAGTGGTAGCCCTTAAAAAAGTGCCAAAATAGTTTATCTTCTTAGACCACTGGTTTTGTAGCTCGTAAGGAGCAGCATTAGGGGACTTCTCTCTCTTCTGGTTCACCATCATTTTATTGGAGAAATGTGTGGAAAGCCTGAACCAGTTTTCTCCTACACAGTATCCCAAAGAAGAAGTTAGGATGCTTACTGTATGTTGCAGTAAGTGGAGAAGAGGATTGGGTACACTGATTTTTGGTCTCTTCCAGTAGTCCTTCTGTAGTTCCTCCAGCAGCTTTCAGGTGTTTCCTATGGAGCAGCCATGTTGGTGATGGTATGAGCCCACTCTTACATTGTACGTCGTTTGATCAGTAGTTTGGTGGGCTTCCAGAATTTCCTCAATGGGAAGAAGCGAGGGGTGGAAAATGCAGTGATCTGTGATCCATCTGCCACTTTTCCTTAGTTCTGCAAAATTGGTGAGGGCACACTCTGTTCCATCATCCAAGTCACTAACATGGTGTGTACAGGCTCTTCATCAGAGGGCTTTCCAAATGCAGACTGCCTGGACTTGTAGAATTGTCCTGGGTGCAAGGGGCCGAGAGACACGGGGCCAATGTCAGGGGTTGATCAGGTGTCTCAGGGTATCCTCCAGTCGAAATTTGCATTGTCTTTGAGGATGGAAGTTCCACCACCTCTCTGGGCAATCAGAAATTGAAGAAGCAAAATGGTGTGTTACTTAGGTGCAATCTAAAAGCATAAACATCCTGTCAGGAGACAGAAGCATATTTTTATGGTTGTGTTTTTCAGTGATGCAGAGAAGGTTATGCTTGCTTGTTCACAGGAGTGGGAGAGGGTTACATGAAAGTGGCAGTGGCACTTTAGTCAGGTGTACTGAAATGCAGCTGTAGTTTTCAAGGTCTGAGTCAAATCAGGTTTCAGAATAAGTCTACCTGGCTGCAAATCTGCAATAGTGAGCAGAGTACCTTTTAAAATTGGAGCAGTGAAAAACCTTCTTACTAGGGTGCATCTGCTTTAGCACTTTAGTTTGGACTAGTGGTGAATCTCCTGATGACACAGTCTGGCTCAGTTTATGAAGCATTTGGGTGAGACCAAACTGCAAAATACATGCCTGAAATATGTGGGCACTCGGTTCGTGAGACCATACAAGCACGAGTTGTAAGTAACACCCTTAAAAAGCATACTACGCTGCAAATGGTTTTTGGGTGTGTTTGTAAAATGAATTGTCCTACATTTCCCACCCTTAAATGTTACTACTTGAGGTGAGGTGCCAAACCACAGCACATGGACCAGATATGGTACAAAATGTACGCTTATGTTGACTTCTACATGGGTTGCGTGTATTGCGATAACTTTACAGTGAACAGCCTGGTGAGCTCTTGTTTTTAATTTTACACACAGGGACTTTATTGATGGTGGACAGTGAGGAAGAGTATTTTCCTGAAGAAATCACCAAGCTGAGGAGGGATGTTGATAACGGACTTTCGCTTATAGTGTTTAGTGACTGGTACAACACATCCGTGATGAGAAAAGTCAAGTTTTATGATGAAAACACAAGGTACTAGTTTGTGTTAGTTCTTTGGGAAATAAAATGCCATAGAATTGACACTTTATTCACATATTACCCTAAAAATCCCAAATGTGATATGCTGTACTTCAGCCCTTGCATGCTACCTGTAAGAAGGGACTGCCTGAAGAGCAAAATTGACGTTAAGCTGCAGCTTAAGGAGACTAGCTACCTATTTTATCTTAATTGCAAAGGTCCCCTTGGTCATGTAATCTTTTAAAGCCCAAAAAAGCATTCACAATGAAAAGGAGTAAGATATTGGAGACTGACAAACAAAGGAAAATTGATATATTTTTGCTTTTGGGGAGCAGAATAGAAAGAAAATATGGGTTGCAAACAGAATTGCCAGGTTGTGCACCCATTACTGAAATCATTCCAGTGTATCATATAAAGAGAAAGTACACTAATATCACCCCTGGTGATAAAGACTCTCGTAATTGCTGCAGTTGTCAGCCTGTTGTGTGTTACTCTTAAGCTAGAAAGATGTGTTCTGCAGTTTGTGAGCAAGTAACATTTTGCTTCACTAGAAAGATGAGAAGCAAATGACATGAGCATTGCTTTTGCCTCATCTTAGCTAAACAAAGAGCCTAAGACTGAATTTCTTTCTAGCAAATTGAAGTTTTCCATGGAACTGGAATGCACGGAGAACTTTACATTGTGTTACTTCACTTTTGCTCAAAAGCATAGGTGTCAGAGACAGCTGAGGTGTCAGAGACAGCTGCTCACGTGCCCCTGGAGTTAAATAAGGCTTTGAGATAACAGTTCCTTATTTAAATGACTTTGAAAAAGTCCGCAAGTGGGAAGACACCTGATTTTTCACTATACAAACTCTAGGAGTATATTCTGTATACTAATAAACTGCACTGTGCTGTAATTTTTCTAGACAGTGGTGGATGCCTGATACTGGAGGTGCTAATATACCAGCTCTCAATGATCTGCTTTCTGTCTGGAATATGGCCTTCAGCGACGGGCTGTACGAAGGTGATTTTACCATGGCAAACCATGAAAGTGAGTACTGGAGTCCATTGCCTACTCAGGCTACAGTCTGGTGTTTGGAAAATAGTTTTCTGTGCAACTGAGATTGAGCAAGAGTCAAGGGAACCACTCAAATTCAGTGAAAAGAGTCTCATAAGCTTGCTTAAATTATTACTTTCTTCGTAGACTGTATGGGAAAAATTTTCAGACCAGATAGTGAGTGTCCTCAATTTAGGCTTGCGTTCCAGGTGCTGGTACTGCGAAGAGTGTTGTTAGCGTGTGTCTGTATTTGTCTGGACTGTAAATATTAGTTGCTAAGATGAAGCCTTTGGTTTTAATTTTGCAACTATGTGGAAATTTGAAATTTTGGAGGAAGAAAATAAAGAGGAGCTTCTTCCTTGGAATACATGAAGTTAGACGTGCATCACAACATCCTGAGATGCTGTGTAATTTCCTATTCTTGCAATCTTTGGAATTGTTCCCCCTGAAATGAATATGGTTGGTTGGTTTAAAGTTCAAACTTTATGGTTAAGCCATGGGTCTGTGACCTTACTGTTTTCAGACTTTCTATGTCTAGCCAGTCTTTCTTTGTATCTGACCAACTCACTTGATGTTTTCATGCTTTGCTTTCACATCTCTGTCTTCTGAACAGTTTGTTGGGAAAGTGAATGTGAAAAGAGGAGGCACCAGCCCTCTGTATGCTCACCAGTGTTAATTGCAGGAGACAGGCTCTCTGTATTATAAATACTGATTGTTAGTGTGAAATACTACATTTCTCATGGCATTTAATTAATTTTTTGAGTTTGAAAAAGATAATGTCAGTCTCCTAAGTGGAAAGATTTGAAAGCAGTTATCTAGAGATGAACCTGAAAAAGCTGTGCTTTGAAATGCCGTCTCTGTGAATGCACATATTGGTCAAAATACGCAAATTCAGAGCAGTGTTCCTGAGAATATTTTGTTCTGTGCTTGTTTTAACAGTTCACTGAAATATGGTGGGGAGGGAAGGATTGTCTTTTTCAGTCTTTAAACTGCAATTTTGTGATGTCTTTCAGTGAATTATGCTTCAGGATGCAGTATTGCAAAGTTTCCAGAAGATGGCATTGTCATTGCACAGACTTTTAAGGATCAAGGTACACACACTTCCTTGTCTTTTTTCTGCTTTTCAAGTAGAACTTTGGAGTCGATGCACTAGGAAAGTTACAAAGTCTGAAAGTGTAAAGGTGCAAAATTCATCAACAGGGTAGGTATTTTTTCATTTTGCGTAGAACGTGTGGTTGAATGCCTAACAGGCTGCTGTAATATGACTGCGTATACAATTTTTATATAGTGCAGCAATATCCAAGTGTATATATCCAGTCTTTTATTGTGTTTGCTGTATGTAAATACATCCGCATGGGAGGGTGAAGGGGGAGAGAGAGTTGATTTGACAAGTATCCTGCTGGACCTGCTTTCTCTTTCATTGCAGTCATGAAGCAAAAGAACTCTGTGTTTTGTTTCTGCTATCTAAAGGCAGTCTCTAAAGTAAAGGAGACTAAATACGGAATTTGAAGTTTGTCTTACTTTGTTTCTTGAAGTGAGTGTTAGAGGCAAGAAACCTAAAACCAGCTTTCTACAGACTTCATTGTAGTTCCTTCGTGAACTGGGGTGTTTTCCCTCCTGCTGCTGATTAGAACTTTCATTTCACAGGAGTCAAAGTGATTGGATGGATTTGTAAAATCCAGATGGCAGGTTTATAGCCAGGTGTTGTCTGGGTTTTGCTGCACGTTACCCATTCATCTTGTGAAGGCTCCAGAAGGTTTCTGTTCATCAGTTATCTCAGTTATTATTGTAAATATCTCACAAACGTGTCTTTTAGGTTGCCAGTTTATTACTCGCATACTTGCAGTGCTTTTGGGGCAGGCTTTTAAACTATGTTACTTCAAAAATTGCTCTTTACAATATTGGTACAAGTGTTTCAGAAAAGGCTGAGAAGCAGATCTGTGAACTATGGCAGGGCTGGGTGTAATGAAAACTGACTCTACCTGCCAGTTCAAAGAGCAGCTGGGGTGAGGAGGCAGTAAAATTTGCCAAAGGTTAAAGAGGGGTGGGGGAAGGTGGGAAAACTCTTTTTTTGTTTGGTTGGTTGGTTGGTTATCCTTACTAAACAATGCTTTACTTTGCTCCTGAATTGAAATCTGAAGAGACAAAGCCAAGGGTAACTAATAACTGCAGAGAGATGTAAGCGCAGCAGTCTTTAAAATGGGCTTCCCCTGAATGGCTGCTTCAAAGGCGTTCAGTCAAAGCCTTTGTCTTGCAGCTGCTGCTTACAGAGAGACAGATGTTGTATTTCGTGGAATGTCTCTGTTCACTTTTGCTAGTTCCATAGTCAGCTTTCTTGTAGGAATAGGTAGGAATGGCAGCAAAGTAAGGTGGCAAAGAGCAGTGTGCATTGTGATGGCTGATTTTTAAGTTACTGTATCCAGTGGAATTCTGCAGAAGGACTAAAACAACATAAAGCAATTAGTAAGGCATATTGTTTCGATTTTAAACCTGATGCTGAAAATATCAGGATTTTGCAGTTGAGAATGTTGAAGATAATCCAGGTTGTGAGGTCTTTTTCTGCTTTTCCACCAAAGAAAAACATTGATATCAGCAGG
>NW_010116490.1:20249-28561 GCF_000699245.1 Pterocles gutturalis
TTACAAACAGGGTCTTGGAGGAGTTTCATTTTTAACATCATGGGGTTTTTGCAAATATTTTGCATAAATGTATGATGGCTGCATTTTTAAGTTTGCAATGTAGGCTGTGTTAACTTACAGGTAACTTGGTGTTGATGCTTTGCAGGCTCTGAAATCTATTTGTGCTTTGCGTTAGGTCTTGAAGTTTTAAAACAGGAGACTGCTGTGATCGAAAATGTCCCTATTTTGGGGCTTTACCAAGTTCCTTCCGAAGGTGGTGGCAGAATTGTTTTGTATGGTGACTCTAATTGCTTGGATGACAGCCATCGACAGAAAGGTGTGTAAATTTCGACATGCAGGAAAAGTTATTGTCTTAAACTGACAACTATCCACTGGGGGTTTTACAGCTCACATCAGTAGCTGTTTCCCAGGGAATCTCTAAATATTCCTAACGGGAGTAATCTCAGTTCTGCAGAGCTCTACTGGAAATGCTGTTAGGTGCCTTTACCACCAAAGAGAGCCCCACATTAAGTAGCCCTCTGATAGATGGGAGCATCCCCACCCCAAGCCCCTTGCCTATTTTTCCATTCCACAAGCTTTGGGGGCTGGTTTTGGGGTGGGATTATTGTGAGTAGGTGTTGGTCGGTGGGGTTTTGTGCTTCTTTAAGGTGTTTTTGTTTCCAGAAAGCTCCAGCAGATACACATGCTTGATTGGAAGTTGCAAAGAGGCCACTAGGGGATCCCTTCACTTTTTCCCCAGTTGCATTTTCAGAATGTTTATGTACCGCAGTGGATTTTACCTTTTGAGTTGGCTCATCATCATGCCGTGTTCTTTTTGCAATGTTTGCCTCTTTTCCTTTGCAATGTCCTGGGAGGATTCATGGTAATGTCCAACATTTCAGTTGTGCATTGCTATTTTCATGTTATTCTACTTTTGGCACAAACCAGCTGGTGTAAATACATCAGAAAGTAGGAATTTCTGTTTGGGTTTTCAAAGTGTTTGTTTGCAGCTCTGGGTAGCAAGTGTGTGTGAGTTGTGTGTGCGTGCGGTTTCTGTGACTCTCAGAGAAGCCATTCTTTCTGCCTATACACTGTGGTTGGTCCTTATAAAACCTTTTTCTAGCACTTCGTCTGATCTGACTTTTAAAATTTCCAAGAGATTGATTGGGTTTTTCGTGATATGTAAAGCACAAGCTGGTGGGTCTGTGGCTTGAGAGACTGAAGATATGTTGGGTCATCTGCATTCCCATTGAATGTGGTGTTCAGCCTGAATTCTCCTTCCATGATGAAAAGTACATTTATAATTTTTTAAGCTTTTGTCACCGACATTTTAAAATACTGGGTTATGTAATCCATCCCTTGCCTAGTTTGTTTAAGTTTAAAGGAACTTACTGCCTAAGGGAGCTCTCCGTCTGTAGCTCATTTCTTTCTGTCTTGAACATTTTCTTTTTCTTTGAAAGTTCTCTGATTTCTCTTTACCTGTCTTTGGGTGGCTTCCAGCGAGTTGCCATAACACCAATGTGTTGCTGAAGGTTATTGAAAGCACATAGCACAAGAGAAGATTTGTAGCTTTAAATTAAGAAATAGGAAATGATGCTTTGTGACCTCGCCTTAAAATCTGATTGACCTGTTTAAAAATCAAAGGTAAGGGTTTAAGGGACACTGGGATTATGAAGATTAATTCCCATTCCCAGCCAACTGTTCCTGGGGGGAGAAGTTCTGAAAAAAGTCATTTGCTATGTGGTGGAAATAGCTGATAAGGCATTGTGGTACTCCTACAAATGGAAGTTTTAGAGAATTGTGATGTTAACCAGCTGGACTGCTTGTTTTTTTGTATTAAGGTAGTAGTAATTCAGGAGAGAATCAAAACGAGGGTTCATGTGCTGCTGTAGTGCAGAGGAAAACCATAATCAAGTATATTGTGGCATTGATTCCCAGCCTGGTCTGTACCACAAGTGCTTCTTGTCCCTTAGCTGGGATGTTGCCAGAGCCTTTCCCCTTCCTTTGTTTATTTTTTTAAGTTTGGGAAAGCAAATGAGTCATAACTTTCCACTGAAAACACTACCTTGTTGTTAGTTTTCTTTGCAAGGTGTTTATTTTGTCCTTTCAGAAAATAGTTTGTTCTCTGTTTCCCTTTGAGAAATGATATCAGAAGCTCTGAGCTTCCTGTGCTGTGTGAACACTGCAAAACCTTGTAGTTTTTGCAGGGACTTGGATGGCCTTGCCCAACTTGGAATTTCCATATTTAAGATCTGTTGTTTTATGTCCTACTCGCCCAAAGAGCCAGGTTTGGTACACGAGAGAAGAAGATATTTTAAGACAGAACAGGTTATTTTTGTGTTTGTGTATTGGGGAGGAGGGATTGAAAGTTGCATCTTCCTGAAATTTGGCCTAGAGCTTCAAAAGGAGAAAAGCAAGAGCCAGAAAAACAGATTGTACTTCTAAATGTCTTTATAGTCTTAACAGAAAGATAAGCCATTTGAAATGTGACATCATTGATATTTTGTTTTGGGGCTTGGGGCTATAAAATCCACAGATTGTTTTTGGCTCCTGGATTCCCTCCTGCAGTACACTTCCTATGGGGTGATACCACCAAGTCTCAGCCATTCCGAAAACAGACAGCAACCGCCATCAGGAGCTGGCTACTCTCTCCCCGAGCGGATGGAAGGTGAGAACCTTAATTACCAAGCAGAGCTCACAGCTGACAGAGTGTCAGGGTGACATTTAGGAAGACCCAGGCAGACCCCTTGAGTTGTGTGCCAGTAAGGTTGGTTTTGTGTGAGCTCTAAAATGTTCTGTCGTTTTACTAGAAAAGGGCTCTTACTGTAGGGATTTGTCACGATACAGTTGTGACTCGAGTAAAGAAAATGTTCTGTTGGTAGAGTAGGAATTTTACTGTAAAGGGCTCCTGGTTTTACAGCAGCTCTGTTTAGCCAGAGGCAAATGTCAGTAACTTTCATCCTACCAGTCCTTCGGTAACCCAGTCTCTCTGCTGTGAGTTGCAGGTAACCATTTACATCGATACTCAAAGGTGCTCGAGGCTCACTTGGGAGACCCTAAACCCCGGTCCCTTCCTGCTTGTCCTCACCTGTCCTGGGCCAAACCACAGCCTTTGAATGAAACTGCCCCCAGGTCAGTATACGTCTTTCTTATAGTTATACAAGAAGTCTTGCCTTTGAGCTCAGCTGGAAAAATTATTTGTTCCACCTGCTTTAGAAAGGGACAGCTGGAATGCCTTTCCTAGAGAAATCCCAGATTGCAAAGAGGAAATAATGATGAATTGGATAATTCTGACTCACTTTATAGCTACGCTATGAAACTGGAGGATTTTTAAAATAGCTTCAGCAGTTAGCTCACTGTGTGATCACTGAGTGATCCCAACTTAGAGTGAACGATCTTGAGTAAATTCATCATCACTGCATGCCTTTGAAATGGTTTTCTGAATCAGCTCTTTAACAGCTCACCTAACTCTGCCTTGCAGTGTAAGTCAGTCACTTGGAGGAAAATGCATCAGCATATAGCCCGTACTTGTCTGCTGAGCTGCTGATGGTAGCTTCTGGTAGTCTGTGCAAGAAAGAAAGCTGGTAGTAAATAGTTGCCAATCTGAGTGTGTCCCTGTAGCATCTGATTTTAACTTTGGAGGCCTGCAAACTGCAGAACCTAAAGTGGATCATCTTATCATTTGGGTCTGAAATAGTTATTTGTACATTCCAGCTGTCACTTTATATGTTTCTATAAAATTCATTGCATTACTGAAGTAAGTGGGCTGACATCTCAGTCTTTAATTTTCTTTTAGCAACCTTTGGAAACATCAGAAGTTACTGTCAATTGACCTTGATAAAGTAGCTCTGCCCAGTTTTCGACAGAACCGACCCCAAGTGAGACCATTGTCCCCTGGAGAAAGTGGAGCATGGGACATTCCTGGAGGTAAATATTGAAAAGTTTGAAAGTTGCTGTTTTGCTTTCGTTTTTGTGAAAGTTTTGAAAAAAGACAGACACGGTGCAGCCAGAAGAGAGGCCATGTGTTTATTTTCAGTTGTGAAAAACATGGAAATAATAGTATGACTGTGTTGTAAAAGGCTGACTGATGAAGCCTGAGAGAAATCTTTTCGCATGTGAATAGTTTATTCAGAAGAAAGCACGCATGACATACTGGAAGGAAGATTTTGGCAGGTGCTTTTTGAGTGGTTGATGTTTGTTTTGGTGCTGTTCAGACTGACGGTTGTCAGTCAACAGCAGTCCCTGTCCTTGGGCGCTGTGGCTAGCCACCTCCTTAAATTAAAATTCCTTGCGTGTGCACAAAAGCAGAGTCCAGAAGAGTTTGTCTGAATGATGCTTTGCTGGTGCTACACTAACAAGTGATGTAGAGCAGCTGAAACAGCTTCCAGTCTAATGGTGGGCTGCTCTCCTGTACAAGCTTGGTGCTGCAGGCCCAGGTGGAAGTATTTTTAAAGCCTCACACATGCTCTTTCCCCAGGCTGAGCTGCTAGACCAAGAGATGCCTGTAAAAGGGAAGGGTTTGGTCCTACAGCTCAGCCTCACTGTGTGTGGGCAGGGTCTCTGGGGCAAGCACAAAATCACTTTCCTCCTAGCATTGGGATTTGGTGTGATTTATAGAAATTCCTTAGTGGTAAAATTAGGGTCAAGCATTTGCATCTCTCTGCAGAACAGAAGGTGGTTGTTGCAGGGGAAATCTGGGTTATACTTTCATAGATCAAGGTGGAAATGGCGGTGCTTTTCTGTAACGTTAGCATCCTGTCTTGTTTTCGGTGATCAGTCTGTAGCTGCTAACCTTCCTGTCTGAAATGTAATCTGATTAATAGTGTTTCATCTTTGAACAAGAGTTACCGGGGAATCATTTTGCCAGATGGTGTTAACACTGCAAAGACGTGGCAGCTCATGCGGTCTTCGGTCACTCCATCCTCTTTGTCTTTCCAGGTATAATGCCTGGCCGCTACAACCAGGACGTAGGACAGACTATTCCAGTTTTTGCTTTTCTTGGTGCCATGGTGGTTCTGGCGTTCTTTGTGGTGCAGATCAACAAAGCGAAGAGCAGGCCAAAGAGACGGAAACCACGAGTGAAACGACCACAGCTTATGCAACAGGTTCATCCACCAAAGACGCCTTCTGTTTGAAAGCTCTCGCTTGCCAAAGATGACCTCCTTTTACCAGTTGCTTTCCTGGGCAATCGATCCCTCCCAGTGAAGGTGCAGCAAATGGGGCACTGATCATAGTGGTGATTCACACCTGACATCATCTCATAGTCTTTGGTTTCTGGAGAGGAAAAAAAAAAAAGGACTTCAGTTGATCGTCTGTACATAAAACTGCAGCTTTAAGCAGCCAAAGCCACCAAAGACTTGAATACTGTTTAAGTGGCTGCTTAGTCACTACATATCCCAAGAGGGGGAAAATGGACTTTTTTTTTAAGCTGACCAAACTAAAATTTATTTGTTTAGAGGCTATTTTCTATATTTATTGTTGGGGAGGGCGGGGGAAAAAGTCACTTTAAGGACCTCTGCTAAGGAAAAATAAGTGCATTTTTTTTTGACGGAATGCAATTTTCTAGAAGGGTATTATGCTGAAGAGTATAATGTACACCATTAAAGGAGGGAGGGGGCAAGAGAGACCAGTACAAACCAGTGAGACGTACTCCTGCAGTTTATTTTTATAAAGCCAACTACCATGATGTTTTGTAATTTTTGGTCATGATTTCGCCGTTGTTGGTGAAGCAGATTTTCAATAAATATGTTATCTATATGAAGCTAAGACAATGTGCCAGATTGCTCTTCTTCCCACTGCCACTCAGAGAGAGCAAGTTGTTGAGCAGAGAAAATTTTCACATCTCCCCTCTTCCCCCCATGTCTTTATCCTCGGCAGCACCATCTCAAGCTGCAGGTTTTCCTTCAGAACGCTAACTGGGCAGTCGTACAAAAAGTTGTCACCCGAGTGAGCGCAGAGTTTTGAAAACGTTCAGAACTGTGGAGGCAGCTAAGAAGGAGAGAGCCCCCAAAGGGCGGCTCCGTGATGAGCTGTATAAGGAACTGTTGTGTGGATGGCACCTAACAGCATAGTGCAGCGTGTCACAAAGCCGAAAACCCTGTCTCCTTCGGTTTGTCCTGCTCCAAAGCCTGTGACTTGTTAGGGGCTTAAACAAGGGCACAGGCACAAGTTGCCCCAGACCGTGCAGTGTCGCTTGACACTGCCATCATTGACATAGCTTCTCTCTTTTGTAGCAAAGCTGCGAGGTTTTCCCTGGCAGCTGCTTTGATCACTGTTCCAAATAAAAGTGCCTTTTGCCAGGAGGAACAGGGAGCTGGTGGCCGCCTCCGTCGGTGAAGAGAAGTGGTGCTGGGGCAGGGAAGCAGGCTGTACTGGTGAGCTGTCCTGGGTGAGCTGGGCAGCTCACCTGGGCACGGCTGGAGAGGGAGGAGGTGCCAGGGACAGCCCCACTGGGCAGCCTGGCTGCACCCACCGTGTTGGGGGCTTACGATCAGGGGTGGCGGTGGTGGGCCTTGGGAAGGGCACTGCAGGACAGAACATTTCTCCATGCAGCCTGGGGCAAACCTTCCAAGAGGTTGCTGTGGATAGGGTTTCACAGCACGACTGCCCCACGAAAAGGATTGGAAAAACCCATTTTCCCTCATCTGGAGGGTGGGTGGCTTTCCCCAGCCTGCCTCTTCCCTTCTGAAGATGGGGATGCACTGGAAGAGGTGACGTCCTGTTGCTGTGCCAGAGAAGGCACCGAGCTTTCCCTTTGGAGCTGTTAGCAGGAGCTCGTTGGGGCTGAGGAGGTGGTCCTGAGCCTGAGCTTCTTGTGCCATCCCAACAGGGCTGGAGTCCATTGCTCTTCCCTCTCCAACCGTGGAGCCATGCCGACAGAGAGGGGATTTTCTCCATCTCGCCTGTGGCATCGGGATCTCTCAAAGGGCCAACCAGCAAGAGCTCTGCAAGTCATACTGCTTGCGAAAGAGCTGTCGGTAAAGGTGCAAGGTCTCAAGGGCCAGAGCTCGGAAGGGGTTGCAGGTAGCAGAGTGTAATTGTAGTCGGTGCTTTCGTTTGTCCAAAACGAGGACTGTCCATTTGCACTTTGACAGTCTTCAAAGATAATAATGTGGAAAATATGTCGACAGCCTTTTTTCCATCAAAGAGAAGGAAGCAGGGCACCTGCCAAGGGGACACAGCAGTGGGTAAAGCTGGGGGGGGACGACCCTCAGGTTACAGCTCATAGCCCAGGGGCTGGAGCACCCAGGTAAATGGGAGAAAGGGGGAAAAAATGAGCAAGGGAGCCCCTGAGCAGAGAAAATGCCCAGGGCTGCCTTGCTGGCATGGGAGGTGGGCAGGGTCCCTTTGATTTGGGGCACTCTTGTCAGAGGGAGCCTGGAAAGCTTTGGTACCTCGGCTCTGGTCGGTGCTAATGATGAGGCTCACTCCTCTTATCCCAGCGCTAATGAGAGATTACAGCTCCACCGCAGCCTTGAAACCAGAGTCAAGCTGCATCAAAGCGCCAGTCCGAATTAAGAGCCTTTCCCAGTGGCTGGTATTTTACAGCCCAGTGGCCAATTTCTAAATCATAGAGGCCAATTATTTCTGAAAGCCTTTGGTGTGCAGTTAATGAAGGCCTGGAAGGGCCCTTTTAAATGGTTATAAGCCCCATCGGTGGCAGAGATGTAATGGAGGTGGCAGGCACAATTAGCCATCCATAATTCCTCCTAGCAGCTGATTAAAGTCTCTTTATCCGTCTTACTGAGATCAGAGGGGCACATATTTGGGAAATCAAAAATGCATTAGGGACTGTCAGCCAGTGTCAGGGGCCCGTGTGCTGAGCCCCAGGGTGGTGGCCTGTGCCGGGAGGAGCACAGAGCTGCTGTGTGTCCCCCAGGTGTAGGGGATGGGCCCCTCATCCCCACGGAGTGGAGCCTCCTCCAGGTGGGTCCACCGCAGCGTCTGTCACCCCATCCTGCTGTCCCAGCACCATCTTTCCCTGCACGGAGCAGGGGATGGGGAGGGGTGGCTCCTCACTAAGCTGTTCCATAGGCAGGACCTCCCTGGTGGGCTTTGAGCCGATGCAGAGATGCCAAGGGGTGCCAGGCTGCATCCTGCACCCAAGGAGTGGTGGAGCATCCGCCAGCCTGATGGTCCAAAGGGTGTGCAGCCCTGCAGCTGCCTTCCCTCGCCCTCCCTGCCCCGGGATGCTCTGAGAGCGATGGTGGGAATTCCACGGATGGGGTGAACTCAGTCGGCACGGGGAGCGCCCAGCCCGAGCCCCTGCTGGGGCTGCTGGTCTGTACCAGCTCTTTGAGACCTGGGGATGCCCACCGACAGCGGGGAGCCCC
>NW_010116491.1:0-242 GCF_000699245.1 Pterocles gutturalis
CATCCCTCGCTCTGGTGTCGATAGGGACTCAAACCCTATCTCCTCAAAAAGCGGGAGTCTTAAAAGGAAAAATAAAATAGGATCCTGTTTTTTGCTTGCTCCGATTCCGAGTTCAGGATGGCGATGCTCTCACTCCAGTCTGTCCAAGGGCCACCACTAAATGGTGGTGGGGCGCCCCCCTTAAAGCAAATTAGAATATGAATGCGATTGCCCTCCCGGACGAGCCCCCAAATTGTTGTAAT
>NW_010116492.1:0-463 GCF_000699245.1 Pterocles gutturalis
ATCAGCATTAGCAAGGGACGGCTCATTATATCACGAATATTGAAGCACGCAGTGCACAGTGCTTAAAAATCCATCACTTGCTACACAATGATGCGGTCTCTAAAATTAAGCTCCTTAATTTTTTCTAGGAATGAAAAGCTGATTTAACAATTCATTGGATTGAATAGCCCTGCAATTTCTTCTTTATTGGACTGGATCTTTTTAGACAGTAAGAGCTAATTATGAATGCAATCCATTTTGAACCTGGCATTAACATGAATAATAAAACCATAGGTCTATACTAAGTTTTTCCTTAATAAAGTGGCTAAACTGGCCTGTTATTTGTCAAAATAAAATGATGTAGAAGTGGTGAAAGGGAAAGCAAAACTTCCAATGTATTGAATAAAAAAATTTTGAGAAAGATACATTTTATATATAACCTCCTGAATTATTGGATATAGAATGATCTATGAGTATAGTCGAC
>NW_010116493.1:0-36310 GCF_000699245.1 Pterocles gutturalis
GGTGGTGGTCCTGACACCAAGACAATAATATAACGACAGACATATCAGAGACATTAAAGTAAACCTTAAAGTAAAAATACCCAGGTGCCTGTTTTGGAAACATTACAGAGTGGCAATATCAGAAAAAAGGTTCTCTAAGAAAATAAAAAACGAAAGTGATATTAAATAATGTTGTAGATGTGTCATTTCGATATGAAGTCCTGAAGATGGTTCCCAGATGTAAAAATAAACTTAAAAATTCAAGGAGTAATTTATTTCCTTATGAAAGCTAGTTTAATCATGTAATTTCCTCAGTGACACAGGCATTAGAATTGTAATCCCTTAGGGTATAGAGATGAAGGAATTAAGTGAGCCAGCACTGAAGATCTGGCTTGGTTTGTCATTCATAATTAAGTCTACAAGTGTCTGGTTTGATTACATGTTGAGCAATGGTTCATTCTGCTTTAAGTATTAATCCAACAAAAGAGATTTTTCTGTACAAGTTCTTTAGGGGTTGAAAATGGGCAAGGTGAGCTTGTATCTTCAATCTTTTTCTGACCATTAATTCCACTGTATGTAAATATAGGCAGCTTATGTAAGTATGAAGTTGCAGGATACATAATTGGGTAGGCCTCTATGCTGAATTTTCCCACTCAAAACAATATTTACCTATATGTATGAAAGCATGTTCATGCATATACATATCAGCCTGTCTATACAGACACATACTTTTCCCCATCGTTCATTTCTCTTATGTTCCTGTTTGTATTTGCATCTGTCTATACTTTTTCAGAATTTTGTTTCCATCTATAGCAACCTCTTAAACCAGCTGCTTATTTAGGTACGTGTAGATATTAACTACATTGAATGATCAATGCTTCTGTCTTTTCCTAATGATTTAGCAGATAGCTACATTACTGATACAACATTTGCAAGACTTTGTCAGGCAGAAGCATTGTACTGTTGAAATATACATATTTAAATCCATTGATTCTATGTAATCCTTCCACTATATGGAACACCTCTTGAGGAAAGAAATAGAATCTTAGTTTAGTTTACAATACAGCTAAAATAGGTATGAAAGTGTATTGTCCTGGATCTTGAGCTGATACACATATTAGTTCAGTACCACTCAACCATTAGAACCGTGCAAATGTGCATCATGATTAAAAGCTTTATTGAGAATGGGTGTTTCATATATGAAAGAGAAGGGTAGATTTTATTTGTAGGTCATTTATAAACAAAAGAACAGATTTGTCTGACTTGGTCTATTCAAGCATTGGTCATAGCCAGGCTAATTTAAAATCAAATACTCAACCATATGAACTTAAAAGATATAAATAAAAGATTTTAGAAGCCAATCAGTGATGCAACATTATGATTTCATGCATTCTACTTGGAAGAGAAATAGCCATTTTGATCTTAGCCAACAGTCTAACTGAGGCTAGTTATACTGATTTACAATAGCAACATATCTAACTCAAAAACTTGACATCTTGTATGAGGAGGTTCTTGATACCATGTTTTTTTAAACTGCATACAAAATGCTTTAGTAATATTTAGTGTGTGGCACAGTGACTGGCCACATAGTGATTTATTGCCATTAGCACGTATCTTGATGATTCGGTTGGTACTCTTCATTTTAGGTAGGAGGAATGAAACACTATCAGAGACTTAAATTACTTATATAGCCTGACTAACCTGCTGTTCTTCCATGAACCATGGGAAACAAAGTATGCAAATTCTGACGCTTTCACAATTACCTTTAAGCAGATCTTAAAAGCGGCAACAACAATAACACTGCCCCTTTCCCCTCAGCAACTAAAAGCTATCTAAAAGAGTTAGCATTAGTTGTGTTTTGAACACAATTTCAATACAGTAATGTGGGTACCAGAAACCTGGGCTAAAACCGAAATGGCAACTGCAACCACCATGTCAAGGAAGGGCAGCAAAGAAAAAGCAAAATAATGATATAATCTCCTTACAGAAGGTATTCATGGAAGAGACACTTAAAACTGTTAAAACTAGGTGGTTATCTTTGACATCTTATGGATTTCACTTTTTGGGAGGAGTTGACCAGGGTCTCCATGAAGATCAAGTACGAGAGTCCTTATATTTGTGGCTCATAGTTCACAATTTTGCAGTGGCTGTTCTGTCTGATATAAGGGACAGTTCTATCTGATATAAGGGAATTGTGTAATATTTGATTTGTTTGAGTCCAGACCGGCATTTTTCTTTTGGACTGTTATGTTCCTGTTTCAGTTCCACATTAACAGAAGCTGTGGGAGTTCTTCAGGAGACAAAGCTCTGAGTACCGTAAGGCTTTCCAGGCACTGTATTGTCTAATCCTAAAGAGGGCAAATCTGTATTGAGAAGGTGCTTAGGAAGCCAGTGGATACTGAAGATTTGTCTACTCAGTTTCAGCAACCTGTGTGTTTGCTTGACAGTGATTCACACACCTCCTCTATGTACAATTCTTATACTTTGCTGTTAAACCTTTTATTGATCATATAAATTGAATTTGCACTTCTCATTCTTTTTCTAGTTATATATGTACAAATTCTGTATTGCAAACTGGTACTATTCCTGGTTTCATCTGTGCTTCTTTGAGCAGTTGTCAGAGCAGCTGGGCATCATTACACGATGAGTTAACTTTCATGGAAATAAATATGGTAGCTTGATGTTTAAAGGTGAGGTCTATCCTATGGAAGAACATAAATTCTTGCTAGATAGTACTTTGACAGAGCTTAGCTTTTTGTAATGCAAGAAGATCTAAGTAATTTTGCATCCAACAGGAGTTATGGTGGGAAGCTGTGCAACATGATGTCAGGGAGCAGCAGGAGTTGGGTTGCCCCATGAAATGGGGCTGGGGTCCATCTGGGGAGCTCCATTGGGCTCAGCGGGGCCTGGGCTGGCTGCAGGTCTGGGATCCCATCCTGAAATTGCCCTGGGCTCCTGGGCCTACATGTGGGGCTGCCAGGCCAGGCTGCCTGAGGATGTGCAGTCCTGCTTGTGCACTCCAGGTCCTAACACAGGGACCAACAGGTTGCCTCAAAAAATTAGTAAATTTCTCAAAAAAAAAAACCCCATTTTTTAACCACTATGTTAAGAATTTTATTCCACCAGTGAAAGCATTATACGATTTATTTATAAGGTAATAATACTCTGAAGAATCACGTTCAAGTGCAAGGATTTGTTTGTGTTTATTCTAACAGGTTTGATAAGCAAAATCTAAACAGAAATGTTAGACTATATCGGTTCCAAAAGCTGCTTACAAGTAGATAGTTTTATTTGCTAAATATATGACTACCTTTCATTGCAGCAATTATTTAAAATTTGTTGGCCTTCTTGTCTAAAAACTTTTATAAAGAGCAATTGCATTGCAGTTTTCTTCCTAGAAGATACAGTATTTGATCAACTTGCGAAATACTGACCGTAATATTTCCAAATGCATCAACATTTCCAAAACAATTTTTTGAAAGCTGAAAATGCAAATGCTGATGACATGATATTAGAAGAATACTTTATGCCTCACATTTATAGCCAGCTACAGTAGAGTGTAACTGTTCTAAAGATTAAGATTCCATACAAACACATTAAATTAAAATGTAAAGCGGATTTGTTGCTGTGCTTATGACAGCAATTACTTCTTCCACTTATTTGCTAAAATCCAGTCAACAAATACGCCAGTCCACTTAATATAATGCTCAATTAGCAAGGCAATACGTACATTGTCAGCCTCTCTGTGGGCAGGCATGAAGAGGCAAGAAAGACACTTTGAGCTCCATACTTAGGCCTTGTCATTGCATTAATGTTGTACGGATTTCAAGCTCTTTGCTGAAACAGGGCAAGTTCATATAATCATGGACCATGAAATACGTGACTACAGTTAACAGTCTCTTCAGGGGAGAGAAGTAATTTCCATATGGAGTGACTGTTGTAAATTTAATGAGTTTCCAAATAGTTGCAAGACAAGATAAAGGAATTTTATATTAGAGCTAATCTTTTAAATGAGAGAGTCTTCTTGCAGATGTTTGCTTTGTTGTTCTTTTTTAATCTCCATACCAGATAATGACCAGGGGTGGGAAGATATTTATTTTGCTGCCACAGACCACATACCCAGTGAAGAGTGGGTTTTTACATTGTACAAAGATGTAAAACCATCACAAAAAAACCATCTGAATTTCCCAGGGGCAACGGTTTTTTTTTATCAGAAATTTGATCCATGACTGTTCCTCTTTCTTTGACGTTGTTTGCACTGCATTATAGATTCTCTTTCCCCTGCAGGCATCAAAACTTGATTAATTTTGAATTTCTACACTAAGATGGGTATTTATATTTTTCACTGTTCTTATCATGCAGAAATATGTAACTTTTTTCCTTTTATGGCAATAAATTATGATTGAGGGATGGTAAGGATATTTTTGCAATTTTTCAGTCAGTAGTTTATCATGTTTTTATATGTAGATCCCCTTCCCCTTACATTGTAGTGGCAAATATGAAATACCCTTTCAGTGACATTTTTTTCACACAGGCTTTTGAAACCCATTTTTTTTCTGGTCATGAGTCAAGGAATTTTTCACCCTTTCGATTCAATTTGAAATGTCTTGGTTCTTCTTGGATGTATGCAAGGTTTGGCTATGTGTGCTGCCTCCCATTATTGATTCTTACATCTGCATTCTGCTTTTTTCCAGTTCTGAGATTAGAAGGAAGAGAAGCAAAATGATGCAAAATAACTTGTTTTCAAGGTTTTCTGGTTAAGAGGGATACCTGCATAATTCATGAGGAAGCACTTCCTGCAGTAAAATGCATGTGGTCAGACCTTTGATCCCGGGAGGGACCCCACTGTTCTGAGGGATATTCTGTGCATGTTTAAGAGTCTGCCCAAGCTGACTGAACTGCAGACTGGAAGGGTTTATGATGATTACTCATTATATTTGAATAGATTGACTAAATTCAGATAAATATCTGAAATCTCAGCTGCTATTCTGAGCTAAATAAGTTTTCAAATCTAGTGGGCTTGACCATTATTGTTATTTACCTTTACTCATGTTAAAAAGGACATGATGGAACTGTTTTGCCAAACAACTTTTTGTTTCCTCAGGTAGCTGTGACCCTGTGCATCATATCTGGGTGATAAAAATATTTCTTTGTTTAGTAGAGTTTTCTTAAGACTTTGGAAATACTATGTGATTGTCTAGATGGAAGAATTACTTTCTGAAAGTTAAAGCAACATCATAATAGTAGCATGTATAAACTCTTGTAAAATGCATTGTTAAATACATTTGTCTTAAGAAATTAGATAGCGATCAAGTTACGATGTAAAAATCCTCCTTCCGTCATGATACGGAATATCAGTGGTAATTATTTTCCATACAGTATTAAGAAGTTAGGTTCTTCTCCCTGTTTCCAGATGGCAAAGATAGAAGGTAATTGTTATGGTGTGACAGCACATACAAAAGTCTAACAGTAAACAAACTATATTTTATGAGAGCATTACTACAGTGATTTAAAGGCAAAGAAGCCTTTGAGAAGCTAATGTTTGATAGTTGTCAAGTATTTTTATAATGTGCATTTTAAACACATTGAAAGACTCAGAAATATATTATACGATCTATAACCTCTGGAAAGATTAAATATTTTAACATTTTAAAAAAAAGATAAAAGCAAATTACCTTCAGTTTTACATTATGTGGGACAGAAGCAGATGTGCAGGCTCATATTTTGTTGGATTTCGGGGGATGGTAGGAGACTTGATCTGACATATTCTGACGAGGAAAATTGATAACTGAATATCACTGTGTCTAGATCCCTAGACAATATGGTGTACCCGTTTGTGCAAGAAAACTGCTGTTGGTTTCTTAGTTAGTTCTCTGCAAGATTTATCTCTTGTTAAATAATGCAAAATTGCATTGTCTCCTCTCTTTGTACCTCTCCATAATACTTCAGTAACATGGATTCTAGCTTAATAAGAGATATATTACTCAGCAGCATATGGCTCAGAAGGTGCAATTAGACTAGCTCCATTAGCTTTTTTTAATAGCTGAGGATCTACCCCAAGTTATTTATTACTTCATTAGGCTATAAATTACTTTTGACCCATACGTTTACACTAGTGATAAGGGTGTTGCATAGATGCTCCATAAGGGCGCTAAGGGTGCATAAGGGTGTTCCAGCCTCATGCTGGTTTTAGAATGTTAAATGGAGTAAAGCACAACAGATATTCAATGTGTCCTTTACAGTGATCACCCATCTCCCCAGTTATTATAATCTCTCTGTGCTAAGAAAGTTCCCTATTGCCCAGATCACATAGCAGACACCCCTGGAGATGTTCAAGGCCAGGCTGGATGAGGCTTTGAGCAACCTGGTCTAGTGGAGGGTGTCCCTGCCCATGGCAGGGGGGTTGGAACACGATGATCTTTAAGGTCCCTTCCAACCCTAACCATTCTATGATTCTATGATTCTACTGTTGTCTTACAAATATTTAGGCAGTTGTTCTATCCTGTAATCCATCAGCAGACTTCATAAACCATAGAGAAGGTAGGTTATCACTTTTTTCACCCACATTTTTAAGAGACTTATTCATTTCCACTATAACAACATCAACGGCTGATCTACCTCAGCCAAACTGGACAGCAAGTTTCAATGTCAAGGTATAGTCGGTAGGCTCAGTATGGCAATGGTCACATCCTAGTGAACAGACAATGAATTCTCACAACAGCGAGCTGGCTCTGTAAGTTAAACGAGCCTTGCACAGCAGTGTGGTTTGTTATTCCCGTTCTCATCTTGAAACCTGTAGCCATTGATCAATCCTGTTTCCCTGAGCCTTACAAGCTAAAACACACAGTGAAGAGATCCCGAAGAAAGTCCCTTGTGAATCAGCACCTCCAGATGCTCTGCTTCCTCACTGTGCTTCTGTTTTCGTGTTCTTTTTGGTGCAGCTGCAGCCAGGAAAAAAAAAAAAAAAAGTGAATGTAACTGCTGCTGCTGCAAAAATTGCAGCCAAAAACTATTGATTAGCGCAGCAATTGCAAAGTTGCAGCTGTCCAGATAAATATGTCTAGCTATGCTCAAATCTAAACACAACAGCAATGGCAGATGGTTTTCCCCTAATTAGGGCTGCCATATTTCAAAATAGGTTTTTTGAGAAGGAAATAGTTAGCTCTTACTGAGCAATTATATGCCCAGAATTCCTGGACAAATAACAGAAGTGTTCAAAATCCTGAACGGTAAAACTTCCAACTGGAAAAGACAAAGTATCATGGAAAATCTAGACATATGGTAACCTTATCTCAAATGGTGGCTTAGGAGTTTTAGAAAGACTCTGTCTATCCAGAAACAAATGGATCCTGGGCCAGAAGAGAGGAATTATGGGATTTTTAGAATTTGTCTCCAGATGCAAAACATAATGGCTTCTACTTGGTTTGCAATAAATATAATGTCACTCATTTAATTGAGCATAAAGCCTGGAAACACCATAAATGAGTTTGGGATACTATTCACAGTATTTAATGCTTAATATGGAAGAAGTCTCACTGTTGGAAGTTATTATTTGTTGGGTAGGATTTATCCCATCTGATGCTAGCTGTCTAAAAATTACCTCTCTACTCACAGCTGGTCCATTTCTGCTCAATATAGAAGTAAAAGGAATTTTCCTTAAGATGGAGATCCACTCTAATCTAAGTGTCTGATACAGGAGAGAGAAATTTTTCCACTTTCTTTTTAGGAGTGGTTTGTACCTGGCAATTCATACAATGGGATAGTGCTCGTTGTTCTCACTTAAAAGTAATCCCCCTTTCTATTTTTGACGGCTATGCTGCTCAGTTCAATAGTCAAAGTACACAGGCATGTGTGAAATACAGCTTCCAAAATCAATGGGTTTTCCACTTCTGGCAGCAAAGATAAGAATTGCCACACTCATATCATGTGTTAACACTGGTTACTCTCCTTTTGAATAACACCTAAATTTCAAAAGTAGAATAGAAACAGGAAAACTGACCTTTTGAACAGAGGACAGCAGTTAATTTTGTATGGAAAAATATTCTCCACCACTCACATGAAGTATCAGTTCCTCATAACAGTATCTTAGTGAAATAAGTGGTGACTGCACTAACACTGTCTGTTGGACTGGGAAAGAGGTTGAGCTACCATCACATACATGGAAATATGCAGGGAATTTATTTTTTTCAAATTATCTGTTTTTCTTTTATGTGTCTAAATTTAATCATATTTTTCTCTGATTATTATAACATCAGAAAAGATTTCTCCCTGCAACAGTTGGCCTATCTTGCCCATACTATTTTTAACCCTTCCCTAGTGACAAAATCACAAAGCAGAATATTTGGTAATTTTTCAGAGTTCTGACTTTCTTGTCTTACACTGATGAAATACTAATTAGAAATGGTTATGAACAATACTGTAAATTTGATTAATGAAAGCTTTCAAATTACTTTCACTGGATGTCTTCATCACTGCTTTATTCTTTGCATGTTTATATCAAAAGACATTCTTCACTTTCTTAACTGACTGCCATGGATTTATGTTAATTTGAGGTTTAACCAAAGGTCAAAATATAAATATCTACAACTGGCAGGTTACACAGCACCTTCTTTTCTGGTTTAGAACTGACTCCAGAAGAGACTTTTTTTTTTTTTTCTATCTAAATACCCAGTGCTGATTGACAAGTAGAAACTTCAGTAGAATTGTTTTTCAAGTCTAGAGTTATCTTGAAATTGTTGTTCTGCAGCAGTTTGAACAGCTGCATTTTCACTCGATGGTATATTGCCACAAAAACAGAACAATAGTTTAAATTACACTATTCCACTGCTAAACAACTTTGCTAAGTAACAACCTTGTTTGCTCGGAAAAAAAAAAAAAAAAAAAAAGGAAATTTCTTGTGGTAAAAATTTTCAGCTTCCTTAACCTAGAAAAAGCTCCCAGTTTTCCCTTGGGACAACTTCCACATGCAATTATGCTTTGCCAATACACAATTTTGCAATGCATCAAAATTTGTAACAAGGTCAATAAATTTGAATAATATGCTTAACCACGTGTACTTGTGGTTGTCCAAAAGTATTGGTGTTCTTTAGAAGTTATCATCACATAATTATTTCTTGTTCCAGAACCTAATCTGCACCCAAGGGATCTTGTGTTTACAGGACTAGGTTGTTCTTCCACATATCTGCAGAGGGAGGACATGATTTTTCACTGTCCTGCCACATCACTTTTGTGCTTGTACAAAGCAGGATCTAACAATCACTTCCATGTCTTCTGTGACCAGTTTAGACTTGTCTCGTTAAACATAATTCAGTTTTTCACAAGGTCTTCTTTTACTTACGCTAGGGTGAAAACCCATGGTTTTGTTCACACCATCCAAAGTCTGGGTCTTCATAGCACTGTGACCTTCTTTGTTGGTCATGTTTTTTTCAGAAAGCCCTATATGCTTTAGTGACAGTCAGAAATCCCCCCTCAGAAAGGAGATTTGCTTGCTGGGTCCTTGCAGTAGTAGAGAACAAATTGTTCTTTAATAAGAATTTATTTTCATCTAAGAAATAGGAATTGAACAGAAAAGGGGTAAAACAACTAAAAGTCTTCACACTTAAACTTGTCAGTTCATTCTGCCTTATTCTAGATATTGGAACAGTCAGATTGGCAAAGCATTCTGCTTTGTTCTGGAGACAGTCTCTTCCCAATATTTGTAGGAGCTGAGTTTTTAAGAAATTATTATTTCTGTTCTTTTCTTCACACCCTTTTCTATGGGTGTGAAGGTATATTCAGAGGTACAATGTGGAAGGTCTGAAAGCTATCCCTGTACGTTTTGATAATGGGTGTTACCTAAAGCCATCTTCTGACTCTGTCCAGAAATACAAAATTACCCTGCTCTAAGTTAACCTACTACTCTTTCATAACAAACAGTAGAATAATAATCATAAAGAGAGGTATAACAGTCACAGTGATATCTCTTCCACATTTTTCACACAGTTTCCTGGAAAGCTGAAAATTCAACAAAAGAGAGTATCTTAGCATATACAAAAGGCTGATCAAGTGTACCTTTAAAAATCTCAATTTTTTTAAAAAAAGTTAATTTTTTAAAAATATTATCAAATATGATAGACTGGTCAGTGCTGTTAGAAATTTTACCTTTATATCCCACCTGCAAGTGAGCTTTGCTATTTCTGTAGCAAAACTGACAATAGATTATTTCTCTTAGAAAGAGGCCTTTCCCAATCTTTAACGAGAGTACAAGGAGTCCCACAATTTTGTAGACTTTCCTCAGACACAATTAGAAATATACTAAGGTGCAAAGAGAAATGACTTTCCGTGATAGTTTAAAAATCAAAGTGTTTTGGAGAATATGTACACATACTGGGTTTTTTTCCAGTAGTGAGGACAAAGGAACATTACTCATTGGTTTGACTTATAGATAACAGACAAATCTCTTACTGTACTGTATGTAGCTTGCAAACACTAACGAAGGGGGCAGACTGTGCAGCTAACATTAAGTCTTTTCTATCTGTACCCTAATTATTATGTCTTCTGTTTATGTGCTATAAGAAGACAATATCCATGCAGACAGTTTTCCACAGTTAATAACTATGGAACTAACTCCGTGAATGCTTCAAGGTTTTAAGGAAATACTTTCAGGCTGAAAAGTCTCAAGAAATAAATTTTTATTCTGTTAACTACTCATTTGAGTAAAAAAATTATAAATGTCCAATGACAATTTTTTTTGTTAGTCTGCATATTATTGTTCTTTTACTCTGTTCACTGTGAAGATCCCTCATTAAGGCTGCTCACAGAGTACGCTGTTAGTCAGCTGGACTAATGAAATCCTAATGAAGTAATTGTAAGTTATTTGTTTAGACTGAGTGTGACTAGGATCAGCAAAATTTGCACCTAAGTTATCTCACAAGACTTATTGAGGAAATCTGTGGCACAGTTCAGGACAGACTGTGAGGGCTGCTAACCTCCCAGAATTGTCCTTTGAGTGTAGACCTGCCAGGATATACAGCCAGAGGGGTCAAGCTATATCACTTTTTTAGTAATTAGCTTTTAAATACAGCTTTGGAAATACAAAGTCCTCCTCAAGTACTATAAATATCATTTCACTATATAGCAGCATAATTGAGTTGCAAAACATGAAGTAAGGAAGTAAGATTGACCAAATCTCTACCACTCAGTTGTAGAAATTATTGTCAGAGGGTATGAAATAAATTAGATTTCAGGTAAAGCCTGCTGGTTTATTGTGTATTTTTTAAAGTTTGCCTGTCTCTTGATTACAGACTGAGAAATCTTTATATCATCTCCAGCAAAGAGACAAACCATGTTTTATAAAGCTCAGTGACTGTTACAAATGAACATATTGGTCAGCAACCAGATACCAAAGCCAGATGAGTGGACTTGTGATGATAAATTTTGCTTTAAATTTTCTATTTTATTTTCTAAATGTGTCTGCTCTGAGTTTTTTCTTCACCTCAGTGTGTTATCCCTTCTTTTCCACCTGTTGAGAGCATCTTCTACCTTATAATTTTACCTTTTTTACATGGAAGTGATGCAAGATGACTGCCTGAGTAAAAGTAGGTGGTCACTGAATTCTCACAGTTGTGATGTTCCC
This sequence comes from Pterocles gutturalis, assembly GCF_000699245.1. Lineage (NCBI taxonomy): Eukaryota > Metazoa > Chordata > Aves > Pterocliformes > Pteroclidae > Pterocles > Pterocles gutturalis. The sequence goes on from NW_010116493.1 coordinate 11,594, forward strand.
TAGTTACCATCATTGCCAATGGCGATTGGAAGCAAGGAGACCCAACGATTCTGAAGGGGAATCTTGGAGGCCAGTGTCTTAGGCCAGTATCCCCAAAGTTCCCTTTGGCAAACTGCCCATGAATGTCCAAATAAATCTGCATGGGACACTACTGGGGAGATGGGGCTTCAGGCAGCTGAGGCAGCCCACCACCTTTATTTTCTTCTAAGAAGTCTGGATGACAGAGTTGCTCTATAAGGTACACTGTTCCTTCCCATCTTCTTCATCATTGCTTTGTATTGTGTGGTATGCCCCTAATTAGGGTCACTTTATGGCTGCATCTCCCAGGGGTTGTAACAGATTTTATATATCTTCATATTCTATTTTTATGATCCACATAAAAAAAAAAGTGCAAAGAGCTCCTTTATAACAAGATCTTAACTAACTTATGTATATTTGGAGCTTCTGATGATCCTCATGCTTTCTAAGCCAGTTCTTTCAGGGACTTCACTGATGCTGACAATCTGTAGATAAACTTTTGAAATAACACTGCAAGTCACCAAGGCTACCTGCTTGCCTGATGATTCCCTATCACCATGCTGCTCATCCATTTTCAGACAGAAAAAGGTCACAGTATTTTACAATGAATTAAGAGCTTAACCAAAAGGAAACACCATCTCCTTAAAGCTATTCTTGGTTTTAGTACTCTGCCTAAAGGCTTCTCAGTCCTATGATTTTCCATTGTGATTTTAGAACATGGTATGTATTCCCCCACACATACTCCCCTCAGTTTCCTCTGGAACACATGGATGTCTATGTGAAATCTAACTGAGAGCACACTAGTGGAAAAAGAAGGAAAAAATTCAGCAAAAACTGCTGAGGTAGTGGAGAGTGGTGTGGTGTCATTCTCTCTATAGTTTCACTGTCCTCACATTCAGATTTTGGCTTGCTTGAGTGAACACAAGAGCTTTCTATTTGATGTGCCCCTTTGGTGTTTCCCTTATGCATGCTTAAAATATTTTTTGGCTTATCCTCATTTTTGCTTCATATACAATTTTGGATTTGCCCATGGCTCTCAGGAATCTTTCAAGCCTTACTCTTCCACATCAGTGACACAGCTTGTTTCACTGAATTCTTCTCCTAGTTAATCTATTTGAGAATAATAAAACTGATTGCCTGGGAAAAGATTACCTTTTCTGCAGTTGTTCATTCTGAAAGGGGGAGGAGAGCGAGATCAGTCAACAATACCTTGCTTAATAATGATTAAACCCAACACAATGGAACGTATTGCTATACTCATTTTGCACTGTTTATGGCAATGTGAAAGGTTGATAGTAACAGTGTGCTAAGAGAAAGACAGAGTTATCAGATGAATAATCAAAAAGGTTGTCCCCACACAGGAAGCACAATAAATATCTAAATTCCAGTCTCAGTTTTTGGTTATAAAGAAAGGGAATGCTGATTCTGAAGCCATAAGCGAAAGGGAAAAAAAGAGTAGCGTCCATTCTATGGCATAACAATACAAATAATTTTAAAAAATCTTAAAAATAGTATCATAAAATGTCACTGATTGTTTCATTTTATTTTGGCAGTGTACAAAGACTATGTCAACATAAAATTGTCATAGGTATAATCATAGAATAAGAGATAATTCCTGACCTAAAGAATTTATAATCCAGATCTTCAAGATTAGAAGAGATTTTGACATTCGAGGGAAAACAGTAGCCCAGAAGAATAAACATAATGCAAAAAAATTTTTACAGGGGTTCTACTGTTTCGTGGTTTGGAGATAAACAGGAGATGGAAATGATATGGGTGTGCATTTTGATTTGGAGGGAGGGAAGAAATCTTTTGAGAGGGGATATGGAAAAAGCAAAAAAGGTAAGGAGAGCAGGGCAGGTAGGAACAGGGGAGAGGGGACTGTTAAGTATTTAACTGTGTATGTTCACTTGAATCCTGCTCATTTTGAGTCATATGAAGGAGATATGAAAGTAAAATTAGTTCTGGACTGTTGTCACTGGCCTGACATATCAGCTGAAGTACTTCCTATTTATTTTGTGGATATGTATTGTTCTTCCCTGAACTGAAGACCCATAGTTATGTTTGAAGACTAGTTTTATCTCCTTGGAAAATTTCTTAGAACATTTTTGATGTGTTCTTCTATGAGCTTTTCAGTGTAGAAGGCTGGTTTAAGAAAAAAAAAGCCATTAAAAACATGATTTAAGTATACTGGTAAAAATATAGAGTTTTGAAGATTTAAAAGAAGATCTGAAACACCAGTTTTGAAGATTTAAAAGAAGATCTGAAACACCAGAGTAATAAAGTACAATTCTCTGGAGTAAAAATGTAGATGAAGCCTGAATTAATTATCTTCTACCATGAACTTTTACTGTTCTGCTGTTTTATTGGACATCAGCATTTTTTTTTCCCCCAGTTCAGTCCTGAGGACCATCATTTTGAAAAGAAAGTATTATCTTCCTTGTTGCAGGAGCAACTGGTATTTACTCATAATATCATACACTCAGGTTAAATAGTAGAATAGCTCAAACTATAAGATTTTTCTGAAAACATTCCTAACCTACACACAAGGTATAGATATTCTTTTGATTCCAGAGGTATACTGTTAAATTCTGGTATCTTGAAGAATAAATCTAAATTGTCTGTAAATCTGTTTTAGATAAACACTTTTAGGCTGTACATAGTAAATTTCAGCAAGATACTCATCCTAACTAAATATACTTGTATGTTCTTTGTTGCTAATCAAAATGTGCTGTTGGACTTCACCACCACCACCAACAATGCCCAAAATCAGAAAAAAAAAAAAAAAGTCTCCTCAGCACAAAAGGAAACCTAGCATGGGAAGAAATACAGCCTGGAGCTCTGGATCCTATAGCTGAAATCTGGAAAGCAGTATTTCCCATCAACACACATTAGCAGATTCTGGTTTAGTGCTGTAAAGCTAATTATGATGATAAGACATTGCACAGAAAAGTTGCAACTATGCATCAAAACAAATTCCATTTTATTCTTTCCATTTTGATTGTTTTAGGCTAGGAAAAGGTTGGTCACATACTAGCAGTGAAAAAACAAAAGCAGTGCTAGGGAATACTGGGAGTTAAGAGTACCAGCTGAACAAGGTCAAATTCAACGACAGAACAGTCACTCCCAGGAAGCATACCATCATCAATTTGTAAGATATTGTTTGATTGTTGATAGACTTCACATGTACGCATACTAAAAAAAATATGTATATACTGATACATATATATATATATATATGCACCCACACTTTAATACAAAGCTCCTGGAGACACTCAGTCCTCTGCTTTGAGGAACTGCCCTGTAGGGAATGTCACCAGGTTTACAGGTAACTCAAGTGCTGTTACAATCTTGATTAGTTTATTTATTGTTTTAGATGTAGAAATCAGAGTGTTTATAAATAAGAACTCTGTCTGGCAAAAGCTCCCTGTCCTTCTCCCCTCACGTCCTAAACCTCCCTTCCCCCTGTACGCATGTTTCAGATGTAAACAGAAGGCTTTGTTCTGAGGAGAGAAGTCATTCAAAATCAAATGTTATTGCTATGCAAATCATGCAAATATTATTAAAGTTTTGGTGAATATTCAAAGGAACACCCAAATGGCCATGCAGTGTCTTATGTGTTTAGAAAACAATGATCTCATGCTGTTTTTCTGAACAGCACAACAGGGTTAGGGGTGGAATCCAGAAATTACTGTTGTCCCAATTTAGATGTCTAAGCCTTTGAGTGTGATAATTTCTTATTAGGAATTCTAAAAATATGCTGAGCACAAGTCTCTGTGAGGAGAAAAAGCATTGCGATTAAATAGCAGTTCACATAAGAGACTGCAATTGTTGGGGCTGCAAGGAGACAAGAGAAGTGTTGGCAATATTCTCATTGCAATCATTACATTTAATGCAGGAGAGGGCAACAGTGGCAAAGTGAATACCAAGCTAGCAATGTGTGAGGAGTAGTTAACTAATACATGTCACATTCCATAGCGATAAAGGCTGACGCCCTTGAAGCTTCCCCTACTGGGACTTGCAGATGTGCACATGCACACCCACACGTAGATTCATAGACCTCATGTAATTTTAATAGAATTACACCATACATTACACCTTACATTACACCTACATGTAAATTTTTGCTCCTCTTTCGTGTTTCATTGTAGCTGAACTTCAGGGCTTAATAGTACATTTGCAGACACTTTCAAATGCCTATGTGATTCTGCCTAAACTTGAAACAGAAAGGTTTTTCTCTCCAGAAAGAACATAACCTTTACTATTTCCAATTTTATTGTGACTGTAAAGTTAATTTCATTTAATGAAAGTCTACAGCTAGAGTTATTCACCATGATTACTGCCATGTGGCTCTTATTCCAGCATTTTACCCTGCCTTGCTCCTGTCTCTTTAATAGAGAGCTTCTCTTTTGCTAGGCTGCTAACACAGTCTAATGATGAGAGAGGCAGAGACCTTCAGAAAGATTTCACCTTCCGCATACAAACTCAACCTCTCACAATGTTTACTGCTTTTACAAGCAACAGCAATCTTTCTCACATTTGCTGTGCTAATAATGAAGTCTTTATTAACACCCCAACCTCTTTACAGACTTGACAAAAGCAGATGCTCCATCTGCTTAAATATTTGAAAAGTTACTCCTATACCAACATTTATAAAGATGCTTGTGAGTACATCCGTAAATAACACTGTGGATGCAACATTTTCACCTATTACTATAATAAAGCAGTAGGAGTAATCCTTATTTCTATATTGTTATTTTCTTTATTGAATACTGGATTCATAGGAAGACAAAAAGATAAATCTGGATGACTAAGAAAACTGTGAGGATTTGTAACTTCTGTCACAACAGACTGTTTTACACCACATCCAGGCCCTGATTGGTTTCGGTTACATTTAAGTGGTACCCTATTTCCCTTGATTATTTGGATATGTGGGCTAAGCCCTGAGCTAGTGAAGTAAAGGAGTAACGCACTGTGGAGTTTCATCTTCAAGGCAAAAGGACGAAAGGCTCTTTGGTCTTTTTTGGGAGGTAGGGGTGCCAGCTAGACACCTTTAAAAGAAGGTCATAATTAGCCTACTCTAAGACAAGGTTAATGGTTGCAGAAGTGACCTTTTCATACACCTCTATGATTTTGTATGGAAGCACCAGTATCTACACACTCTGTCAGATGTGGGACCTGGTGTATATGCAAATACCATGCTTGGATGTCTGACTTGTCCCACGGTTTCAATTAAGCCACAACGGACCTAAGAGTTATGTGTCACATTGTTAAGCCTGGGCATTAGTAAAGGTCCTTGAGACGTCACAAAGCTCTTCTGAGTCTGTGATACTACAGTTAAACCACTTGACTTTCACTCCAAATAGGGCTGAGTGTCTCTCTAAGGAAAGCTCACGGTGCTTTAGGGACAAATTCTTTTTCAGCACTGCTCTCTGAATAACAAAATGTGTAAGAAAAAGGGAAAGAAAAAGTTATATCTCCTTCTTGAACACATCAAAATTTGGGAAGCAGAGGAAATTATAAAAAGTCTTTTTTTTTTTTTTTCTCAGAAAGTAATAAAAGAAACTGGAATTATTAGCCATTTTATAATTTTCCCTCATCTCATGTTTGAAAATTATGTTGATCTGGCCTTTTCATGTCTGGTTGGGTGACAATCCTGCATGTTAGTTCATTTGCAGAAGACTGTAGCAGAATGAGAATGTGTGCGCTGTAGTCCTGATCCTGGTTAAAAGGCTGCACCTTGATGTAGTATCTGGGCTCAAAGATACAAGTTAAATTTTTGTTCACAGAATGACAGAATGACTAGGGTTGGGAGGGGCCTCTGGAGATCTAGTCCAACCCCCTCTTCAAAGCAGGATCAACTAGAGCTGGTTGCTGAGGGTCATGTCCAGTCAGGTTTTGAATATCTCAGAGGATGGAGACTCCACAAACTCTCTGGGAAACTCCTGTGCTTGACACATACTACAGTAAAAAATAAAATAAATTTTTAAAGTTGGTTTCTTATATTAATTGGAATTTCCTGTATTTGAGTTTGTGCCCATTGTCTCTTGTCCTGTCAGTGGTCACTGAAGACAGAAGTCTGACTCCATCTTCTTTACTGCCCTCCATCAGGTATTTTTAAATACTGAAAAGATCCCCCCGAGCCTTTTCTACTCCAGGCTGAACAGGGCCCACTCTTGCAGACTCTCCTCTAATGTCAGATGCTCCAGTCCCTCAGTCATCTTTGTGGTTCTTTGCTTGAACCAGCTCCAGTATGTCCATGTCTCTCTTGTACTGGGAAGCCCGGGATTGGACCCAGCACTCCAGATGTGCCTCACCCGTGCCACCTGGAGGGGAAGGATCACCTCCCTTAACATCAGCCGTGGTCTTTAGAAGTCTTAATATTGATCTTTTAAAGTTAATAACCCTTTTTGCTCTAGATTTCAAAAATAAATATTTCAACCAGACCCAAAGTGATTTTCTTCTTTATTAGAAGGGAAGAATTACAGTAAGAGCAGATGGAAATAAGAAGAGCTACACTGGATAGACAAAGCTGCATTTGTGCTGTGAATTAATTGCAAGTATTTCTTTATGGTTTTATTAGTAGAGACATTGAGATATACACTCATTCCATCCCACACAATTCCTGAGACTGAATATGCTGGCTTTAGCAACATTTCTATAGTTAGTTGAACCTTAAAGATTCAAGCATTTCAATGCTGTTCTTCACCTAACCTCTTTAGCTAGCCTCTACATACAACTTAAGATTTTTCTTTGGACTGCTGAAGGCCTAGAGTTAATATTTTTTATTTAAGAATTATCCATGTGATGCATGTATAGCTACAGAAAATCAATGGACAACTTTAGAAAAACCAAAATCCCCACAGCATATTTAAGTATCTCAGCACTGTATTTCTCTTTCAATTTTAATGGGTATTAAAAATGAAGTATTCCCTCCAAGATCAGCTTCTTCCTGTTAAACTGATGAAGCTGATAATTGAGAATTATTAAGGCTTGATTTGGTCTTCTTAGTGTCATGTACTCACTTTCTGACACCGTTTTTCATAATTTCAAAGAAAAAACATGAATTCTGCCCCTAGGTAAGTACACTTGGTTTCTCCTGGGCTAGTCTGGGCTCTCACTTCCACTTGTACAAAATAAGATGTCTTAGAGGTGACTATGGGCTCTCTGAGATGTACCTGCAAGCAGAATTTGGCGACTGACTTGAGAAAGAGCTTTGTCCTTATTTGTGAGAATAATCTGATATTTTACCCTGAGCTTATAAGTAGAAAATATTGGTTTTAATTCTGGGAAGTTTTAAGAAGCTGGAAGCTGAATATCCAGTTCAGTGCAGCATTTAAGCACATGTTTAAGGAGATCAGTTCATCATTTGATTCAATTTATCTGCTGAAGTGCTGGGTTGCATTAGTCTGGGAATTCTAGAAATGGGCCCTGCCTCCACTTATATACATGTTGTTTCTGTTACTAAGAATTGCCTGAGAAAGAAGGTTTTCCTCACGATTTTTCCCACATGTACAAAATGCTAGATTTCTGTATCTTTGGAACATGTATAAATTTGAAACAAAATTTCTGTTTGAAAGCAATATAAAATAAAGCATCTTATTAAATTAAGTCTGGTAATAGAACTAGCAGTAATCAATATGAGCTTATGGAAGGATGATTCCACTTAATTAATTTGATATCTATTTTTATTGGATTACAGGATTGATAGATAAAATGTAATGGAGTTGCTGTTATTTATTCAGCCTTCTGTCAGACTGGTGCTCATGCTAAATACTATTAAATCATTGTAGCATATAGCAAAACATTAAACAATATTGTAGTAAAGACTTTTCCAAAGTTGAAAAACTCTCGGAACTCTGGAAACTCGTGTTCACAAGACTCTCAGTCCTTGTGTGACAGTGGGACAGCGTCATATGTCAAGTACAGAAAGTTAAGTCAGGGATTTGGCCATATATGCATGGACTGATTGCCAACACAGTAGGCTGAGAATGGAAAATATACTTTCATGCCCTGTCCATTTCTACTCCTTCATCTATCTGGTGCAGAGTTGTGGAAGAAGAAACATCACTGCAGAGCACACACATGAGATACAAGTCCTACAAAGGTGAATGGAAGTGGGATGAGGCTGAGAGGCAAACCAATGTATATCATCATGTGTACATCTGAATGAATACTTAAATTCGGCAGGTCTGTATTTTCCTAGTACCTGTTCTCTTGTCATTAAATATCTTTTAGGAAGCATACCATAACAGGCAAATTCTAACCCCAGCTGAGCGAGGAGCAGATACAGAGCAATCAGAGAGGCGCTATCATTAACACCTGGACAGAACATGGTTTTCCTGTAAAAAATTACAGCACAGAAACATTCTGTGGAAAAAGCTCTCCTTTAACGAGCTTGTGGAAGAGCATATACTGAGGTGTGGCTAAACTGAACTCGCACTGGAGATATGCCAGAAATCTTGCCATTTCTCCATACAGATTGCCCACCCGGATCACATCTTCTTGGTTCACAGATGAGCTATCTCATTAGGTTCCTTTAACTCTCTCCCTTTTCTTTGGTGGGAAATCTCAGCTGGGAATGTGGGTACTTGTGCCCTGTAACACATGAGCAGGGTGTCCAGTGTGTCCAGGGCACACAGCTGCTGCTGTGCATCTTCAGCTCGGACAGGGAGGACTTGCACAGTCATCTGGTCTGTTTTGAAAGCATCCATCTTGCTGTCTGTGTGCAGTTGAGTCAGTCCATGAGTCCTTGGCCACGAGTCCAGCACACCTTGACTGTTCATGCACAGTTGTTATTTCTCTGAGCTATTCAGAAATCCTGGACAAATGATGAAGTTATTTTTCTGTTCAGATTTGATTTCCAGATGGTACCAGACAAAATATTTGGCACAAAATTACTGTACCTTGAGCTCAGGGGACTGGAACAGGTCAGTAAGCATAGTATTTTGGAGACTAGAAAGAAATATATTGCCACTGGCTAAAATTTTCTTATTTTTCCCTTACAATGAGATTATCCACCAATGCCAGGCGAGTTTTACTTCTGTACTTCAAGGTTTGGTAGCTTTGCAACAGAAAATGTTGGGTAGCCAGAGGTGGTGTTTCCAAACCAGTCAGTTAAAATATTAGCAAAGTCAAAAGCCAGACTTAATTCTGAACCAAAATGGATTTTCAGCATTATAAATATAGAACTGTCTAGAATGTCTTGATGTGATTTGAGTTGGAAGAAATTGTTTTAATATAGCTGATATTCAGAGGACTGAAATTTGATTTCCTGATCATTTCTGTTACATTAGATAGTATGAATATAATATGAGTTTATCTAGTTTACGTAGTCTTCAGTCCTTGCCATCTAGTACCACTGAACTACTCTTTCAAATCCCTTCTGGAAGCTTTTTATCACTGTGTGTTGGGAACAGAAAAAAATAGCAGTCAGATACATTGCTATTAAATGGTAAGTTTAAAAATTAGACTTGTGCTAATTTTAACCAATAAAGAGAAGTTGTTGCAATTTTAAGTTGATGTATCATGAAGAGGTTCAAGAGACTTCTTGTGTGAGAAAATAGAAGAAAATTCTGGTTTTAAATCGTCATCAGTCAAAACCTTAACTATTTTCTTCAGCTTCCCCACTCCCACAATTACATGCACATATCTCATGCATTTTTGAGGTTATATTGCATCTTTCATCTCTTTTGTTCAAGAAAAATGGCACTGGATTTCTTTTGGTATTTACCACTGCTATGCCCTAAATAATTTAAAGAGGATTGCTTTGGGTGATGAGTTCAGTCTCCATAACTAAACCTTTGACAGATCCCTTTTGCCATTCCCATTTCTTTAAAACACACTGTAATTAACAAGACTTGAAAAAGATGCCACAGCTAATGAGAAAAATGCATGAACTACCTGGCATAAATTCAGCAGGTTGTCAAACAGGATTATCCACCACACAATAGTTCAATCAGACACTTAGGACTAAAGCCTTTTTGCTTGATTACATGGATTTTTTGCATACAATTGGATCCTAATCTCATGAAAAATTGTCCATTGGGTATTTGACTGTTCAGGTTCTTTTTCAGAGGACTATCAGTAACCAAAGTAAAAAAATGTCTGACTTAACGCTACTTTAGGTTATTAATATGTATAGTAACGCCTTGCTAAAACAGAGCCAAAGTCAAAACACAGAAAATAATTTAGCACTATTTCCTCTGAAACTGTACACACAGACTATTAAACCATATTAGATGCTAAAACGATGCTAGACTACACTGGCAATGATGGGGCGATTCCAGGTTTGCAAAATGAAGCTGTACCTTAGCCCGAATATACTAGCAAAGCTGATACAACTTTTCCTGTACAAATAAATTTATTTGACATAAAATTTAGATCATTAAAGGTAATGTGTTTTTAATTTTACTATTGGCAGCAAAAGGTATTATTGCTTTAGACATTTATAAAACCAAATTGTTTGAAAAGGGGTTACATCCCAATGTTTCTGAATTTTATCAAGATTCTTGGCCTTCCACTATGCAAAGCTTGGAGAAAACTAAAAAGTTCTTATCCTAGGAGATTTTTCAGAGAAATCTTAGAGATTTCAAGAAGTGAAACTGTGTGAGGACTACTCCAATGTCCAAACTTGTCTTCTCTCAATTTAACAAAAAATATGGCAGGCACCATTGTATTTCTGTACTCTTACAGCTATTCCTCAAACAAGTCAAGGGTCTGAGTATCAAGTATGCTGATCTTATTAAATAAAATTACTAAAGTGATGTCCTGTAACAGTTTGATATGGCTTGCTGTGAAGCCATTTGCCATAAATGTGAAATAACCTGTTTAATTAAATATATAGACTTATTTATAGAATCATAGAATCACAGACTGGTTAGGGTTGGAAAGGACCTTAAAGATCATCAAGTTCCAACCCCCTGCCATGGGCAGGGACACCTCCCACTAGACCAGGTTGCTCAAAGCTTCATCCAGCCTGGCCTTGAACACCTCCGGCTTTGGGGCATCCACAGCTTCTCTGGGCAACCTGTTCCAGTGTGATCTATATATAGAATCTAAGTATAAAGCTCACTATCAAGAAGTCAGAATTTGCTAACAGGTAGTAAGTATGTATTTATTCCTGTCCAAATTATGCTTTGTGCTATTCAAAGAAGAAATTTCACACCAGCTGATTATGGCTGAGCCAGAATAACGAGAACCTGATTATCCTTAAAAGTGTTTGTATTTTCCATGGTCAAAATCAGTTTTTAAAACTCACGGTTTACTCATTGAAAGGTTGAAAGTAGCAAAGGAGAATCTCAGATTTTCTTGTGAAAGTCTAAGTCTATGATTTTTCTCCTTGAGAAAACAGCACAGGAAAAATTAATGAACTAACTGTCTCCTACAGAGTAGTGTGGCTGAAGCTTTATTTTTCCTGACAGTTGTCTGATTCCCTTTACAGCTCTCTAAGTGTCTCCTTTGGGATTAAAGAAAAATGTATTTCCAGATCTCTGCTTTGGGAGAGACCCAATAGTTTGTACCGCTGGAGGGCTGGGACACGCAGTTGAGCACAGGGGTTCTGGAAAAGGTTCCTGAGCTGCGACTGTACACTTTTTACAAGCCTTCTTATAGCTTTGATGAAAATTAAGTTCATCTAAGTGACTTTCAACTTAGTGTCAGCATAAGCCCTATTTCTGCACAAAAAAGCAAGACAGGCATCTCAGGGAATTTTACAGATTACTGTTGTATGTATTAATTTATGCAGTATTTGAACTCACATATCAAATGGGCCAAGACTGTTTTCTGGCACTGAGGTCCACTGTTATGTCACAGCTACATCTCTGCAGTTACGCTTGCCTGTCCACCAGCGTTGGGTGACTATACTTAATCTGTGTAATGGGAAAGGTTCCTGGTCTATACTAACCTCCAAACCACGCCTGGGCAAGCCTGTCAACACAATTCAAAACTATGCCTGTGACTACACTAATAGTTTGAACTAATAGCGCTGTTTAGTTTATCAGTAGAGAAAAACATAAACTGAATAACTCATAATGGAAGTTCCTCCTGATGGCCTTATGACTCACCTGGAACTGATTCCTAAAGCTGAATAGTTGCAGGGGCTGCTTGAGAGCTGTCTCACCCACTACAGTGGACGGTCGAGAGAGGTTTTTTGTGGTTCCCCGAAAAGGAGCACTCCCTAGGTGAAGTCAGACAATGACTCAAGGAACAATACAACACAAGTTTATTTACCTGAGCAACTGCAAAAACATCCCAAATCAACTTCTCTGAGTCAAGCACCAAATCACACTTATCACCAAACATCACTTATCTATTAAGCAAGCACCAAATAACACTCAATCACTATTTGGAGGTAAAAATCAGACAAAAGACAGAGTAGAAAAGAGATGAAAGAAAGAGGGGGGTAGAGAGATAGAGAGACAAACACAAACACAGAGACATAGAAAACATCCCCAATCCCTCGTTCCAGCACGTGTCTTCTCTTCAGGAAGAAATCTTCATTTCAGGCAGAAACTTCTTGCGTGGGGTGGTGATGGGTCGACAGAGAGTAGGTGGTGGGTGTTCTCCTTTTACAGGTTTGGTCCTCAGGGGGGTGCCCTGCATCTAGGTCACCTTTGGGGTTGACCTTTTGGGCGGCACAACAGCCCTGCATCCAGGTTGCCTTTGGGGGTTGGGGGGAGGTGCAGCTAGTTCTCCACCAGGGAGTCCAACCCCCAGCAGCCATACAGCACCTCAACAGGTGTGCCTGACACTGAAAACGTTAACAACTTGCTAATGTTTTTTCACAAAAGAGCTTTTCTTCCAACATGCTCTGCCTGAGCTATTCATAGACATGGCGAAGCCTCCTCTTTAGAAATGTTCTGCCCGAGTGCTCTGCCCGTTGTTTGAGACATAAACAACATCCTGGAGGGGGGTAATTGGTCCGTGACAAGAGGTGGACAAGCTGCAAAACAGACATTGCACTCCAGAAATTCTGCTTTTTTCTTGCCTTGTTTTCAAATTCTTCTTAAAGAGGATCACAGCTTCCCCAAATGTGGTGCTTATTTGTTATTCACCATTGGATTACTTATCCAGGTAAATGATTGTCTATAAGCTGATCAGCATACATCAGTCCCCGTCATTAGCTGCCCCTCAATAATCGGATACTAAGTGTCTCAGCTGGAGGCTTTGGATAAAATTCTGCTTACACTTGATATGCCCTGGAAAGTGAAGTAACTGGGGTTCAAGTACAACAGCATTGAACCTGTAGCAGAATTCCTTTTTCTTTCCCCTTCCAAGAGATACCTGCATTTCCAAATTCTTTATGTATACTGACTGCTGTTATCCCTGTGGGCAGGATTTCACTGTGTTTGAAGGATTGTAGCATAACTGAAGAATACCCAAGACTTCTAAAAGTCTCTGTAAGTGTGGCTTCCCTACATCTTTGATGGATTATCTGTTAAAATACAAAGTCAGGCACCTACCCTTGCTGAGTAGCACTTTGAAGATGGTATAAAGGTGGTGTAAAGCAGCACACCAAATCCCAGCTGAGGTAGCCTCTGTTATCCAAAGAACCACCAGGGAATACAGCTATTTAGATCACCAGTATTACCCCTGGTTATGTATGCACTTCCTGAAGACATCATTGTGAAGCTACCTTTCAGGTTTTTCTCCAGGGATTCTTTGGAGGAGAAGTCTTCAGAAGACCAGTTCTCCATCTTTCTCCCTGCTGTTTGGACAGTACTCAAGATCTGGACCACAAACCTACAGGCAACTAGGAATTCTTTGGAAAACTCCAGACAACATGTATCCATTCAAGAGTGTTTGATAAATGCAACCTCTTTAAAAACTATATTCAATAAATCCTGGCTGCAAATATCAGGTTATTTTTTTCATCCTCTGAACTGCTGTCCCTCTAGGCCTTAGAAATACTACAGAAAGATTTTACATGATTCATGTATCATACTGGGTTTGTGTAGGATTAATTTGTAGCAGGTAAAATTGCAGGCCTTTGAGCTGGAGGTAATTTCAGATGAAAACTTATAGCAAGGTGCCCAGATATGAGGGCTTCACAGTGTTTATGTTTAATGAATGCACTAGATTCCAAAACTGAGCTCAACAAGAAGAAATATTTTGCACTGATTTCAAAAGTGATCGCACTGCTGTGTGTTAGCTCACATAAATAACTGTGCTCTTCCTGCAATATGGCACATCTCTGACTAGTGTATCATCCCTTATCTGGACACAGCACTCTGGCACCATCATTTTGTAATGTAATGTAGTTCTGAGCTGCGTCAAGCAATTTTCTGCAGCTAATGAATCTTAGGCCAGAATCTTATTGATGTAATGTCTTTCAGCCTCTCATCTCCACAGATATTACTCCTATAGACATGGCTTCTTTCTTATCCCAGTCCTAACTGCAGGACTGGGAATCCGAGGAATTACAGAGACCCAAGATGACAAGGCATAAATCAAGTAAGTTCAAATGCAGTTTGGCAGCCTGAAGAACTTGGGTTTATTCCCTCAATACTTGGGCCTCACAACCCAAAACTACAACTCTGCTCACATAGTGCTAGTCCAGGTGGGCTTACCATATAGGACCAATATATGTCTCTACTCTCTCAGGCACCTTTGCACCACTTTACAGAAGGAGTACAGCCAACTGCAAAGTCTCCATGCTCATGAGCTGGCTGGGTATCTGGATCAATGTCTCTCAGACACATTTTAGGTTTCAGTCCCTGTGCCTGTTCTTTGTGGGGAACGAGTTTCAGTGATCTTCATAAAAACTTTATTTGATGCCTCAGCTTACTGAGCTCCTACTTCCCCATACATCAGTCACACTGCACCTGTTTTGACCTTCCTAATTGACCCAGCCTGGCACCACAATTGGCTAACAGGAGGAAAGACTTACAAAGGAAGTTTCTGAGTTATAGTCATTGCTGCTTTTAAAAGCACTACGTGCTCAGAACTTTTTGAAAAGATGCAGCCTTGACTTCTACCCTGAGGTGGATCTCACCTCTGTTAAAGGTCCAGGGTAGAAGCCGATTTTTCTGACAATGAAAGTTTCTGCCTCATCCCTCCCCTTCAGAGTTTTCTCTCATAACCCACTAGATATCTCACAGAGAGCATCTACTCTCTGGTGTGCACAAACCAATGTCTTGTTTGAGTCTTCAGTCTCTTTAGTTGGGTTTATGTAGAGCCAGTGAAACGACTCTTGTACAGACACTTGTTGTTGAGGGACATTGAGAAACAGGAGCCACTCTCAACTCTCTCATTAAAAGTTTTCCTACACTCTCTCTCCTGAAATTTACACTGGGAAAAAAACCGATCTTGTCACAGCCAGGATACTTCTACAATACAGTGTGTCAACAGGGAAAAAAAAGAATAAAGCAAAAAAAAAACCCCTAGTTTTATGTAGATGTTTGACAAATCTAGCCAGAAACTTTATGTTTATTTTCTCTCTTCTACCACAGATAAACCACTCAGCGTCGTTTAAAGGCACATATTGCCTAGTCTCAGCTGCTGTAAGTTCTTTATTTTTCTAATACTTCTCAGAGCATTATACTAGCCAGTAAATTACACCAGGAAACAATTACCCTGCTAAGGGAGCTTTCAAGCATCTACGTGTTCCCTGTAAAGCAAAAGGAGATGCAGGAGAGACCATGTACTGTTAAACAAATGATACAGATTCAAGAACAGCATTTCACAATTGGAGAAGTCAGAATAACTAATAACAAAGGAAAAAAAAATAATGTTTTCTTTGTCTCTTGCTTTAAAGCAGATTTTTGCTGTGCTTGTCAAAAAAAGCTTCCATTAAATTCAAAGCAGTTATATGATGTTTCTTTCATAAGATGCACCTGGGAACCCTCAAGCAGTACCTCTGATTGGAATGGGACCATGAAAATGAGAGTAGAGACTTTGTTTTGTGTACTACACATGCAGGTAGGGAAACTTAGGAGCTCTGGTGAGGAAAATGCTGTTTTAAGGAATTGCTGACTAAGGAGTAGTAAGACCTCTTAACAATTATGTTGTGTGTAAGGAAAAGTGTATAGAATGGAGCTGTTTGTTTTAAAAGTCTTATTCTGAAGACCTAAGGTATTTTTGAAAAGCATTTGTTCAGTCTGTTGAACAATTATTTTTCTAGATATTGTGTGTCTTGTGATGATCAAGAGTTGTCAGGGGAGAAATTAGGTCTGTGTGGTTGTGGTGCTCAGTGTTCCTCTGGGAGTGTTCCTTTTTAACAAAACCATGAATACAAGTCCTGGATTAAGCGAAAAGGCTACAGAGAGAACTTGCTTGCATAAAAGAGTTAAACCTGTGCTGAATACCTTCCATAAACCTTATAAGGGATATCAAAGATCTATATGTAGCTTCTTTAAAATTGTGGTAAGCTCATTGCCCTAGTTGAGGTTACATCTGAGCCAGAACTGCTGTAAAAAGCTGTCCTGGGATAGATTTTTGGAGCTCTTTTCCTCTATTCTGAAGGAGAAATAAAAATTACGATTCTGTACCTTAAGGGATGAAATTAAATCTATTTTGGACCACTTAAAGCAATATTTCACTTTCTAAATGCTTTTCTTAAATGTTTTTAAAACCTTATTCATGTTTCTGAAATCTGGAGTTTTAAATATGTGATTGCCTTGAGAGTAACACCAAAAGACTTTTCCAGAGCGTTCAATTCTGATAGATGACCTTTTCCCATAACATTTCAGTCCAAATTGGTCAGTGGGTATTTTGTTTTATTTCATTTATTTGTTTATTTTACAAAAAGAGCCTTCTGTTAAAACATGCCCAGCAAGCTTTCCAACTGACAGACCCAATTACAATTAGTTGTAGCCTTCTGCAACTTAAGCTGAATTGCTCCCCTACTCTGGAATGGAGGTAACAGGAGCTTCAACCTTGTTCTCATTTGGATTGTTATCTTGAACTAGATATAAAGTTCACACCAAATTTTGCATCTGCTGGGAAAAGGCATTTTATTTTTGCTATCTGTTACCTGCATTAAGCATGCACTCTCACTTTCTCTAGAGAAAGTGTTGTGTAAATAACTTCATGTGTTATCTTAATAATTGATGTGGTTGCCAGGATCTGATATATCTTGCAAAAGTAAATCTTCTCTAATGGCATGTGTACATTTCCCCAAGGCCGGCTTGCAAATTGATTTTAGTAAACTAACAATTTTCATTTTATTTTCAAAGATTTAGGACTCTGCCAATCCAGGAAACATGAATTTGTTGTGTGTTATCTATGTTCTCTCAGTTTTCGCTGTGTTTTAGTCACGTTTTTCCTCCAGTTTCTGCTAATCAGTATCATTGTTCTTCATCTGCAGTCCTGAGGCCCTGATCATTATGTTTGTGTTGTCTTTTGCTCTCTGATCTTGTACCTTATATGCTACTCTACTCTTATAACTAATGCTTAATCAATTTATTTTCTATACTTATGGTGAGTGTGACAGGAAGACTTGACACCCTGGTTCGTTTATAAACTAGCAATCTTCTAATTGGATTTGCATAGCAAAAAAGACTCAAAAACAATTGTCACAGCCATAACAAGTCAAATGAGTACGACCTCTGCAGATATATTAGCAAATATTGATGATATTACATTATTTTTTATATTGGATAGATCTTTCTAAGGGTTTAAGGTCTGGAGCAATCCCAGTTTTAGTCAGTTTCTATGCAGGATAAGCAAGAGGAATTCTTTTACTGCTGGAGGAACTAGATAAAATTTATAGTTATATGTTAAGTAAACAAGGATATTTAAGTTATCTGCCATTGCTTTCCTTAATAAAGAAAGTTTCATGCAGTGTGACTCTTTGCTCATGTGATCTCAGTTGGATTGGAGTACCAAGTATTTTAATCCAAAACCTGAAATTAGCCAGAGAGAATAGTATTTGAGACTATTTATAAGGTGAAAGTAGTATGAAGTATTGCAGCAAGTGTTCTCCTAAAGCTAAATCTCAAACTCAGTTTGCACTTACATTTGCGTATATTAATAAACTTACCTATTTATTTGGAGATACATATATATATGCTAGAAATACAGCAAAATGAAGATAAGGAAAATATCTAAGCATTATGTTGAGGATACAATTAATCTGGAAAAAAGGGTGATAGCTATTATAGACTTCCTTTATTATCTCATAATCAAGAATTTAATTCAGAGCCTGAATTTCACCTTCGTGTCCCACTATAATCCTCTTACAACATTGTTCTATATTGTTATATCAAAGCTTCTTTCATCTCTAAAAATGTTCAGAAATGTTATTCCTGTTATTTTGTAAGCCACGTGTTTAGTTCCCTGGTTCTTTTTTATTTGTTAGAATTACTAAACTCCAGATCACTTTGATTACAGCTTCTCAGTCCAGTCTGAAGCACTTCTATATGTGAACTCTACCACTGCTCCAGCATTTTCTGCTGTATTATGCTGTCAGGATGTTGGCAACTGTCTAGCAGCCTTACCAGAAGACCTTGATGATTTCTCCCCTATGTATGCATATATATTTTTCCAGAAAAATATATTTCTTTTGATAATTCTAATTTATTTAGAGTCTCCCCAGACTTTTCTCCTTCTCACAGCTTCTTATAAAACCAATAAATTTTTTATGGGTATTTTCCCCTTGCTAGTAGTGGTGTAAAAGAATAGTCATAATGCTCTATCTGTTAGCCTGCCGTATTGTTGTTTATTAATTTCTATGTCAAAGCTAATGTGAGCTTTTAAAACTACATTCAGTGAGGATTTTTAGACCAAAAACATTCTTTCCCATTCCTTTATGGGATGACAACTAACATGAACAATCCAAGGAAACTGTGGTTGATGCTGGAGCATAGCAGCACCTTTTACCTCTCCAGAGATGCTGCCAGAAAGGGAAGAAAATTCACCAGTTTTGCTGTAATGAGCAAAGCCAGAGAAGAGATGGCAAGGAGGGCACGAGCTCCTTCCTCCACCTGCATAAGCAAACTCCCTGTGCCCTGGAGCCCACACAGTCAGGGGACAAAACCTGTAGTTGCCATTCTCTGGACTAGGACTTCATGTGGATTTTTCAGCACAGTCATTATTTTCAGGTAGCTGTTAGCTGGATATCAACATGTCGAACCCAAGAGCTCCCTACAGAAACATAGTGAGGAAACCTTTATGTTTCTCTTCCAGCTAAATTATGCAGACTAACAAACTGAATGGTCCCATCCCTTTCCCATCTCAATTGCACCATCTCTAAGATTTACAGAATATTTTGCAAATTATTCTTAAATAACTGGCACTAGATTAAAACTTTTTTTTTTTTTTTTTTTTTTTTTTAAATTTATGTGGCTTGACAGGACTTAATCCTTTCCACGTTTTTAAAGGCTGGAGGTAATAAATTCTCTGGACTTATGACTAGCTAATGTGACGTGTCGATAACTAACTAGCAAATAGCTAGGATACTGCCTCTTTTGAAAAGAAAGGACACGTCAAGTGAGAGAAGTCTTTATGTTTTGGCCACTTACAGGTCTTTCATAATTCTTTTAATGATCTTGAATCTTTCAGTATCTCTTTTGTTTGCTACATGCTACCTGTTCACAAGGTGAAATAGGGCTTCATTTAGCTGGTACAGAATGTCCCTTTTGCCTCATGAAAAAAAAAAAAAAAGACAGACCTTTTTACATCTGAGTACAGGCGTTTCTGAAGGCGCTAATGAAGCTGTGGCAGGGCTGAACCAGCAGCAGTAGATGTCAAGTTGCAACTGTTCTTTTCTCTCATTTTTGAGAGGTGTGTCCTGCTAAGTTCAAAACAATTGTTTTTGTTGTTTAACTAACACTAAGTTCAGTAATTCTATTCCTCTTTCCTCCCCAGCTTGAATTTCCTTCAGATCACATTTCTTTAAGGTAAACAAGTCACTGTGACAGGTGGGAGTCTGGTCTATTTTACTAGAAGACTTTGCTTCTTTCTTATCGTGCCTTTATTTTTCCATTTCTGCTTTCAAGTGTCGAACCAATGTCAATTTTTCCGTATAAGAGGTATCCATTTCAAACCCATGCCTTTACAAAAAATCACCATCATCTCAGTGGCACAAGCACCATGGAGGTATAGATTGTGGAAAAGAAAAGCATGTTTTTCAGTGAAAAGCAAATCAGTAACAGGGCACCAAATCGCCTTGCCCAGAAGTTCAACAGAAATTCAGTTCTTGGTGCAAAATACAGCTGAGAAATGGCACTGTTATTTTGTGACATGCACTCCTAAATAAATGAAAGGCACATCAAATTGCTGCCAGAGTGGTGGATGAACAAACCCCACATGTTGTGGTCTTTACCCCTTTTGGATACAGTCTTTTGTCTCCAGTGACAAATACTAGGCTTTTTGACATTTCTTAAAATGGTCACTTTTAAGAGATGGCCTAACCAGTTAACAATTTGTGGTAATGAACATCTGTTAGGGATCAACAGAGTGGTATTTTTTTCAAATTAAGATGAAGAACATCAGAGGAATCTGTATTGTGTCCAGCAGCTGAAACAAACAAACAACAAACAAAACCCAAAAAAATCTCCCCCACCCCACTCCCCCTGTATTCTTATTTCAGCCAAACAATGTGTAACTCATTGCTCCTTCCACAATCTGATTCAAGAAATCCACTTCTAGCTACCCTTATACCACTTCAAGCCCACTGCCGTGACCTGGCCTGGGAGAAAAGAGGTGGGAGGGAAGTAACTGTACAAAACCCTCAGTATAGGAATGTTGGAAAGACTGTGATGATATCCTGTATCTTCCTTAAAGCGGCTATATGTTGAGGGAGGGCACATCAGTGCAGGGTAACAAAAGAGCAGATCATTGGACGAAGCATTTAGAGTGGCTTCTAAACTGTTGACATTTATTTCAGGGACTTGATACATCAGACAGGAGAAACAACACGGAAAAAAAGGATGCATTAAGCCATCCCTTCGTCAAATCCTCTCCTTCTATAATGAAGGTTCTATAGAAAAGTATAAAAATCCAGTAAAGAGCATTTAAATGAGTTTTTGCTACCTTGTCACCTTTAGGAATCCTCAGACAAGAGAAAGCCTAGAATTTGAGGTACACAGCTAAATACAAGAAACTTTTTCTTGAACATGTTTAAGATTATTTTCTTCCTTAAGTGTAAAGGTTATTAGTTTTTAAAAATCAAATTCCTCATTAAATTGTCTTTTGTTTATAGTGTTTGTTCCTATTCTCCAAAGCTGATGATTTAAAAAATAGGTACCCGAGATGTTTTGCAAATAGATATTTTTCTAATCTATGATTAACTTACTGCTTCTGGGTAACTCAATTATACACATTTATTTCATTCTACAGTGTTTATGCCTCTCCCGCTTTCTTGCAGGGGGTGACAGGGAAACCAAATTCATTATTTCTTTAGTTACTGCTATGTCCATTTTACAGATATGAGAGTTGAAAAATTAGAAAGTGGTATGCTCAAGATCTAAGACGAATAAAGAGAACATAACCTACCTTACATTCCTCTAAATGTCTTGTCCACAGCGTGAAACAGCAGACTTGATTACCATTGGCAGCAATTATGTTTTAATTGGATAAATGAAGACGAAGAAGATCATCAATTAGCAGGGGAAAAGTCAATTTTTTTTCAGTCATCTTAGCATTCTAGGAAGGGAATGCCAAGCAGAAACAATGAATGACTGCAAAGATGACACACAGCCTTCTGATTGTTTTCAAAGAGCATCTAGGAGTTTTCTCAGTTACTCTAATCACTGTCCTGTTCAAGCTTTTTCAGAAATCCAGTTCATAAAGGCATACAAGTAGTTGAGGACTTTAGAAATTATTTGAAGTATAAATAGTCTTTCTCTATGTCATGTTTAGTAAATACCAATTTTGTAACTGTTGCTATATATACAAGTAGTGACCTTTTTAAAAAAATAATCGACTTGGGTTTGCACAGATGTAGATGAGATTGTTCTGATCTTATAACATGTACTGTTATAGAATGCAGAATCCTTGGCATTTTAAAATAGTCATATGCACAGCAAAATATATACTTGTATACTGTAGAGAGTGCAGCTGTTGTTAATGTGTTACAAAACTGTCCAGCCTCTGATGAATACTGAACTATTCTCCACCAGTCAGACTGCATGTTTACAATACTCAATACATCTGGCTGACTTTAATTGCATTAGCTTTGCTGCACCAGAGGTGGCATAACTTTCATGTGAGCTAATTAGATTTGCTCAATTTAAATAGACACATTAATGCAGCTCAGCAAGGCTCAATTAAATCTGTTTTCAAAGCAAAGGCACAACGTGAAGCATTATGGGTAATGCTATGCAAATTGCCATATTGGCAGAGAAGTTGAGTGAGTTGTTCACAATGCCTATTGGCACAAAGTAAGTTTCTCCGGTTAGATTGTGAAGTCTAAAACAGCAAGACATGTGTTCTACATCCTCTTTCTTGGGGCTCTTCAAAATGGTACATCTGCCTTCCCAAGCAAGGGGAGTGATTTGTGAGTTTGTTTAGGAAACTGATGTCTTAAGGTTTCATCCCAACCCTTGTGCCCACTGATTTGTATTTTATATGTTTTCCTTTACTGAGGCAACAGCAGAACCTAATAATAATACATCTCCATAATGGGATTTCTGAACAATTGCATGTTCCTGGTGTTTCAAGCTTATTACACTTAACATCACTCTTACCTTTTGCTAGCACTCAAGCATAACTATTTCTCATTTCAGTTTTTTCAGCTATGTATCATGACCCAAAATGCTAAGCTTTGCAGGTTTACTTCTGAGAAGTGAAACTTCTTGTGTCACAAAGTGACATTTTCTTGGTTTCATTCAATGTGAAAAGCTTTTTAAATATTTCCATAGTGGTATTACAGCACACAAATTCAAGTCTGCCTTTCTTTGTTACAGCCCAGAAGAAACAGCAGATGGATTTTTCTTCAGGAACAATGGAGTTGTCACACTGCAGGCCACAACCAGTGGGAATCAAAGGTAAGTGGTTTGCAATGCAACCAGGATACCATCAGCCTGACACTAGAACCACGTGTCATTTTGGCATCCTAAAGATTCTTCCTTCTCTTAAAACCAAGAAAAGAGGGGACCCTTTATGAGAACACCAGCAAGATAACTCTGCCTTCATTAACGCTACATTTTCTTCTTCAAAATAAGGGAAACTTATAGCAAAATAAAGAGTGTAAGATTGACCATGTATTTTGGAGTTATTGTTTGTCCAGAACCCCATGTCTCCAAGCACTTGTATCACCTGCAGTTAATAGGATGCAGCTTCATTTATACCTGCATGAATTACACACCCTTCTCTCACTGGGAGGATGAGCTGATTAGGCTATTTGATGTCATTGTTTCTAGCACAACATTGCTGGAAGATACTGCAATTAATGGGATCACAATAAAAGTAACCATTTTCTTTTAATGTAGTAATGCCCCTGGTTGGATGCGTAAAAGGCACACCATATGCTTCTTGAAGCATTCTTGAGGGTATGTTATGAACTGCTTTAGTGGTTTGTGCTGTTCTGTTGTGACTGTTATGAGGAAGTTAATTGGCAAAAGCCGTCTCCAGAATAAGTTTGTCAGAATTTCCTAACAGATATGAAAACACTCAGTCTGTAGTGTCCATGGTATGTCTGTTAATGAACAGTGTAGGCTATTCCTTATTACTTCTTCTCACTCTGTATAGAAAATCCTTTTTTACAAAGGAAAAGATCCTGCAATTGTTAAGATTTTCCTGCAATTTTATGTGACTATGCAGGGAATTTAAGACGATGGTGAGCATCCTCTCCTGGTCAGAGTAGAGGGCTCATGAGGTTGAAATCAAACATTTGTGTAAATAAAGGATACAGCATAGTGTCTAAAATGAGATCAACATTAGAGGTAGCAGCCAACTATTGGATCCCATTGTCTCATATTTTAGATACTTATACACAGTCATGCCTTTTTTAGTGGAGTAGTAATCATAGTAAATTTAAAATACTGTGACACCAAGAGACTCTCGAATGAGTGAAAATCAGCAACTTTATTAAGCAATATGTGGAAGTTACAGCTGTATTTGTGTCAGACAAACTAATATGAAGCAGATCGCTCTATGATTACCCAAATGTACAGGACAATTAAATTCAACACATCAATTATAAATAGGAAAGAAAACTAATTTGCCCTGCACTTTAGTAGACTCTGAGTTACAGCAGCATATCCAGCTTGACTTTGGCTTTATTTGGAAGCCCTTATTTTCCATTCATATTCTCAGGGCTCATATGTTTCATTTTCAAGCTGTAGGTTTTGCAGAAATAAATGTTTTAAACAGAAACGAGGTATTCTTCATAGGCTTTTGGACATAATCTTTAAAACTCATTTCCTCAACCAGATCCACAATCAGAAATCTGATGACTGGCAGAGGTTCTGCCACTACATTGTAGCTGTGTCCTCTCTGGCATGTCTCTAATCATACACATCCAGGATGACCTGGATGAGGGGACTGAGTGCTCCCTCAGCAAGTTTGCTGATGATACCAAATTGAGCGGGTGTGTTGACCTCCTTGAGGGTAGGGAGGCTTTTCAGAGGGATCTGGACAGGCTGGAGCGATGGGCTGAGGCCAATTGTATGAGGTTCAGTAAAGCCAAGTGCCGGGTCCTGCACTTTGGTCACAACAACCCCCTGCAACGCTACAGGCTTGGGGGTGAGTGGCTGGAAAGCTGCCCAGCTGAAAGGGACCTAAAGTGTTGGTTAACAGCCGGCTGAACATGAG
>NW_010116494.1:0-5942 GCF_000699245.1 Pterocles gutturalis
GATTCTGTGATTCTGTGATTCATAAAGGAGGTGGTCCAACCCTCTGACCATCTTCATGGCTGTCCTCTGGACTTGCTCCAACAGGTCCATGTCTTTTTTATGTTGGGGGCTGTAGCACTTCTTCCAAATTTGCCTAGGAGTTAATTGGAAGCTACTATTTTAATAGTTTACTTGTTCTGTGTCTACGAGAAACATCACAAGATCTCCTACCTAGGTCTTACAGAAGGCCTAGATCTTAATTTTTGTTTTGTTCCTGGACCAGCTCTTCAAAAAGCAGCAGCTAATCTTGTGTCCTTTGGGTTTCATTCTAAGATTAAGAATTTAGGTATAGTAACAGAGTTTATAAAGTTTATTCAGGACTAAGTATTCACAAAAAGTATTAAATATCCAACCAGAGAGTTTCCTAATATAGTGTTTTATTCAGATTTCAACTGCAGCATAATTCATACACTCTCTTCTATGAACCTTAAAAAGTTTCTTTTTGTATGCCTCAAGCTTTTTTTCAGCTGAACTTGCTTTCATTATTCATAGCTGTTCATACATATATATATAAACATTTCTAGAGCTTTTGCCCTCTAACAACATCCAGACTCAAGTCCCCACAGGCCAATTGGTTTAATTCACTAATCTTCTAAAAAGCCCGTTCACTAGAGAGGAGTAGTGGTTTAAAAGACTTCTACCAAGACACATGTGCTTTGCCTTCAGTAGTTGTTCAGCACTTAGGTAGGAGTTGTTGAAAACTAGTAGCCCTTGCTGCCTGCAAATTCAGAGCTTGATCCTGAGTTGGTTTACAGCCTGTGCCTGACTTTCTTTACTATAGCTATCTGTTAGTTTTTCTGTTTCAGATTAACAAATAGCCAGTGTGGACAATCAGAAGAATTAGACATGATGCATATTCAAATCCTCCACATGAGGAGTTTCTTGCATAGATATTCAATATCAGTTGTCAAACATATCTGGCTTTCTTGGTCTCTAATCTTCACCTTTTCCGACTGTTATTCTTTTCTCAAGTCTCTAACTTCTGTTACATCACTCATATTTAACCTCACAGTTGTAGCTACTTCCTTCTTAATAGAAATCTTTCTTACTCTAATCTCTGCTGCCCTGAATCTTTCAACTTCAATATTCTTTCTGTCGTACTGTTTGTGGCAAAGACTTAATTCCGCAGACAGAAAAAAAGGATCTATGCCAACTCTCTTTTTACTAAGTCTACTCCATCTAACCTCACGCAACAGGAGTCCTACAGGACCACCTATTTGATTTTTTTTGTGCTAAACAGCAGCAGTCAGCACTCGCTGTGTGCACAAAATCAGCATCTGCTTTTCTAGAGCCAACCATAACTCACATCTGTCTGTTAACTTTAGTCCAACATAAGCTAACTAATATGCTCGTCACTTTCAATGTAAGGAGTCAGTGTACAGACAGTTGTAAAAGTTCCTTCAAAATGCTTTCACAGTTATTCTAGTGCAATTTTCAGCCCCTCATTGACTCAAAGAGGTCCCTTGAGTATGACCTTTAATGAACACTTCTAAATTAGGTCCGATCTGTTAGGCCCTAAGAGTGCCACTCTTTTTCTGTTAGCTATAAATGGAATTTAGGATGATGAGCTCAGAGTTAAATACAACCATTGTGAACACCCTGGGCTCAATCCAATTGCCTACATATGGACCTCTCTGTTCTACCTGGGATATGAAGTCTCTTGCTGCTGCTTCTGGATGGTGCCAGTCTTCTACAATGCAATGTGCCCCATCAGACATCCTAAGTTGCGGGCTTTGTTAAACAAACCAAATGTATGACACCAGACATTTCTGTTTATGCTGAAAAAAAACCCTACTATTAATGATACTTAAACTGCTTCAGTGTACCTCTTCTGGCCAAAGCTCCTGATTAAAAAAGTCTCCTATAAGACTTCTCTGTCATTTTGACCAACCTTATAAGGATGCCTCAGATAATCCTAGAGTTGCTTGGACAGTATCAGATGTCCATTTTTCAGCAACTGAATCAAGCCCTGAGCGAAATTCAGTGTGAAATTAAGGTATCCAAATTTGCCTCACTCATGTGAGGCAAACCACTTAAATTAAGTGTCTAAATACAGATATCTGCACTGAGGTAGATGTCTAACTTTCCATTGCAGTTCACAGAGATCTTGAACGTAATTAATTTATCCACATAGTATCTACTGTCATTTGAGAGGCCTTAGGCAATCAAAGAAATACTTATGGGATAGGTTGATCTTACACAAGACTTATGGAATACCCATGCAGCTTTGCAGTGGAAGCTGGAGGTTAGCCAATATACCATAATTCAAATAGTACTAAACTGCTGTGCATGTGGTCAAACTTTATCAACCACCCCAGTCAATACAATCTCACAGGCTAAATATCAGTCTTAAAAGCCGAAGAGACAAGCTGAATCTCATTCCTAAATTAGACGGTTTTAGTCTTCTTAGAAGTGATTACCTGAGTGTTTAAGTGTTTGTCTGGTAAAATGACTGAAAAGTCAAAAGAATATGGTTCCTGCAGCTATCAGTAATTCTACAGAATGAGCAATGATCTCAAGAAGGCAAAAGAGTGAGCTAAATTTATTTCGTTAGTTTGTTTGGTTTTTAAATACAATTTTGTAAAAAGGAGATTTTCTATAAATTGTTTTAAAAGCACCAGAGTCATCAAACATTCTCCTAATCCTTCTTTTCTTTAGAAAACAAATAAACCTTTTTTTTTTTTTCAAGAAGGCAAATAATTGTTGCAAATATAGTACCAGATTTCTTGCAGATCTGTCAGCTGAATATGATTCATAATATTTCTTCAGTGTGTGTTTTATTTTAATCAAATTTCCAATGCATTTTATTTTGTGTTACTTTGTTCTGATTTTGTAGTAACTAAAAAACCTCAGAGCTTAAGGACACTATTAAGGTCTGAAAAATGTATCTAAAAAAAAATACTTTACTCCACAGCACTTAGAAAGATAACGCAACAACTTCCTTGGGGAGAGACTGAAGAACATTAAATCTTTTCTGCTTTTTTGTTTATTAAAGTGCTTAACATCCTCCATGGATGATTCTGGGCATTTGAAGACATGTTATTCAACTGAACTAAGTCTACAGCTATGCTAAATTCTCCACAGTGAAAATAAAATTCATTGAAGCTGAAAAACCTTTACTCCCTTTTTCCTAATAGAGATCAAAGAGAAGGATACTTTTTTATGTTTCCAATAGTTGCATTTTAACAAGAATTATAACCTCGTTTTTAACACCTCTTATGTGACCTAGTGCAGAAAACAATCAAAGCCTCTTCACTGTTCAAATTACCGTCTCTTCTTGTTGATATTTTGAATATTTTTCCTTATGGCTCAGAAAATGCTGGTGTTATATATAGCTACAAACCAAAGAGATAATTTAGTTAAAGCAACAAAAGAAAAGCTTCATAACCAAGAGAAGATGCACCACATTAGCTCCTACCATTCCCCAAGGGAAGGGGAGAAAGATTACAAATGCAATAGGGACACTTCACCTGAACCATCACTATAAAAAAACAAAAAAAACCAAAAAAAAACAAACTGCAGCTGTCCCAGCTTATTGCTGTTCCTAATAAAGACATCCGAGTGGTTTGGGAACTTGTTCCTTATATAACATAGAATGGCACTTTTTTCTGTGCTTTGAAATTTCATAATCCTTAGGGCTTATCTCAACAATAATGAACCTCCATGGTAACTAGCCAGATAAAACTCCACATATCTCCCAAAATCTTCCACCTAGAAACTAGCTTTTTTTTCTTCATTTGAGGAAATTAAAAAACAATCATAACCTTGAATGTAAGTGACACCAGAATAGTACAGGAAATTCATATGTTTTCACCGTATTTATTACTTTTCAGGTAAATATTTTTGAACCGCTAATAGCAATGTCGAAGAAAGTAGGCTGAAAAATTTTGGGAGATTTCTCAAAATGTAATAACAACATTTCACTCATGATAAGGGAAAAAAAAAAGCCCTCTTTTTTGCATATTATGAAGAAGGAAACTGAAAGAAAAATTGCTGATATCCAGATGGAGAGCAAAATGAATTAATAGCCAAATATGAATTTTTATATATTTAATATTGGCAGAGTAAAGAATGTGCTTAAAGTTGTCAGTGTCCCAAACCACTTGTCTAAGTATTAGTGTGAGTTGCCGTCTAAAGATTCTTTACTCACAAAATCATAGAATGATAGAATCAAAGAATGGTTTGAGTTGAAAGGAATCTTTAAAGACCATCTGGTTCCAGCCCACCTACCGTGGGCAGGGACATGTTTCGTTAGATAAGGTTGTTAAAATCTCCATCCAACTTGGTCTTGGATGCTTCTGATGGTGCTGCATTCACAGCTTCCATGGGCAACCTGGTCCAGTGTCTCACCACCCTCATAATAAAGAATTTCTTCCTTATGCCCAATCCAAATTTACCTTCTTTCAGCTTAAAACTGTTACCCCTTGTCCTATCACTACAGTAAACTCACTGTCTCCATCTTTCTTATAAGCTTCTTTTAAATACTGACAGGGTACGATAAGGTGTCCCTGAGGCTGCCTCTTCTCCAGGCTGAACAACCCCAACTCTCTTGACCTTTCTTCATAGGAGAGGTATTCCACTCCTCCAGCCATTTTTTGTAGCCCTTCTCTCGACCCATTTGAGTGGGTCCATGTCTTCCTTATGTTGAGGACCTGTCTCACAGACGTGGGGTCTCACAAGAGCAGAGAGGGAGAATCACCTGTCACAACCTTCTGGCTGCACTTTTTATGCAGCCCAGAATGCAATTTACTTTCTGGGCTACAAGCATACATTGGCTGCTCACATCTAACTTGTCATCCATCAGTATCTTCAAGTCCTTCTCCACAGGACTGCTCTCAATCCATTCATTCCTTATTCAGTATTGTGTAACAGGGCATTGCCCCAACCAGGATGCAAAACCTTTTACTTGGCCTTGTTGAGCTTCATGATGTTCACATATGCCCATTCCTCAAACCTATCAAGGTCCTTCTGGATGGCATCCTTTCCCTCAAGCATATCATCTGCACCTCTCAGCTTGGTAATATCCACACTGTCTGTGTCATTAATAATATATTGAACAGTATCTGTCACAATATGGAACCCTGAGAGACAGCACTCATTAGTGATAGCCATTTGGACATGGAGCCATTCACTGCAACTCTTTGGATGCAGCCATCCAGCCAGTTCCTTATCCGTTGAATAGTCCATCCATCAAACCCATGTCTCTCCAATTTAGTGACAAAAATGGCATGTGGAACCTTACTAAAGGACTTACAGAAGTCCTGACAGATGACATCAGTAACTCTTCTCTTGTCCACTGATGCACTCCATCACAGAAGGCCCCTAGAGTAGTCAGGCACAATTTACCCATGGTGAAGCTGTGTTGGTTGTCTATAGTCACCTCCCTGTCATCCATATTATTTTACATCTCTCACACAGAGGTGAGGCTGGTCTAGGAATCTGGTTTACTGTAACCACATACACCAACTAGAGACTGCACAGAGAAAACTTCAGCAACTGGAAATTTATATAGGATCTGTAAATCTGCAGCTCACCATGTTTACCTCGCAATTAGCAGTAAGTGATGTGTAGACAATCTTTTACGTTCCTAGTCTATGAGTGTTACCAGTTGGTTATTGATTTCTCTTAAGCAAATACAGATGAAGACTTTCCATTCAAATTGAACATGAGGAGGTGAAAAGTTGTTATGCTGGGGACAGCTGAAGGATGAAATAGCAAGCTGCCTTTTGAGCTTACCTCTGAAAGGTAGATTCTTCTCCACCTTCCCTTTCCTTCTCCTGTGCCTGTCTGTATGCTCTCCCTCAAGACAGCTCTGAATTCCATTTGTACTCTCACTGAACTGAGTCAACTCATTATAATACTGGAAAAACTGCCTAATCAAGGGGGAAAAAAAGAAAAAAGGG
>NW_010116494.1:5973-9182 GCF_000699245.1 Pterocles gutturalis
ATATTTTTCTGTTAGATTATTGAGTTGAATACATTCAGCAGAGGGTGTGAGGAATTTCAGCTTATTTAACAGGAAGAGAGTCCTGCTGGGGCAGAACCAGGCAAACAGAAGGGTAGAGTATGAGGAAGGCGAGGAGAAGAATTGTAACAGTTCAGGCATAACATGCAACGGTAGCAAAAGATCCGTTGAATGACTGGAGAAAGACTAGTCTTCTGCACTAGAAAAAGATAAATGAATAAAGGAACATAAGCAAAGCAGCATGAAATTGTTTTTTGTAGCTAACTTGCATGTAACAAATATGTGCACGTATGGAAAAGATGAAGTTGTTAACATGTCCAAGGAAAGCTATAAATCCACAGATGGATAAAAGTTGAAGTTTATAAACAGTTACATACACCTAAAATAACCAAAGTAAAATGCATCAAATTCTGGAATAACTCAATTCAACTTATAAAATTATTATTTACTGTAAGTGTGTTGGTTTTGGTTGTGTTTGTGGGGGGGGGATTGTGTTTTTGTTTTGTTTTGTTTGTTTCTTTGTTTGCTTTCTGAAAATATTAACACGGACTTATTTTGTGTAGAAAGAATTAAGTTTCAAGATGGATAGAGATGTGGGTTTCGGAAACAAAGATTTCCTTCATGTATGCTCTTTACCCCTCTCTAAGACCTGACAATTTTTGGCATGAAAACAAATGTGTTTGGGCTTTTAATAGGCTTCAAACATAAATATATGAATAGCAGGGCTTCTAGTTAAGCTGGGATATGCAGGTTTTCACGGTTTCTGTGATGTGAAAAGCCATAGATAAGAGCTAATGAACCAAACTCTTAGGAAGCACAGTTTATGATCTTTACATTTTTCAAGGAGACCTGTACCTTGTCAAAACTTGATGAATATAATTTCAAAATCTTTGAAAACTCCAGGTAAAGAACTTAGACGTACGATCATTGCTTACTAATTATATTTAATTATAAAAGAAAAGAAGCAAAATTAAAAAAAAATGAAAATAACAACTTGTTTAACAGATGGTTCTACAAATTTGAAAGTTAGGAGCATACGGTAGCTCTCAACTGCCCCTCATTAGAAAATACAGCCCTCATTTTAGACCCGAATCTCACACCAGCCCACTCAGACCTGCTGTTATCACATATATTACTGTAAATTATTTACATCAGATAAAATAAATCATGAAAACAGGATTGCAGAAAAATCTCATTTATTTGCTGGAAAGGCTGATTTTCTAAAACTGCTCAGAATCCTACAACTTCTCTTCCAGCATGTAATGAGAGCCAGAGATCCAAAAGAAATCAGAATTGACCAATTCTTCTTAATCTCACTTTGAGCTAGTGAGCACATAGAGATAGAGAACTTGTACCTCTTGTCCAGTTTCATAAGAGTTGTATTAACATCACCTAACTTAAATGTCTGTAGCGCAGATACCTACATCTGCCCTAATCAAAACAGACTCCTTCCATACACAGTGGAGACAGAAGGATACCTGTAAGTGCTCAGTCCAGATGGATTTCTTTAGACTACTACAGGATGCTCAGAATTTTACCCCAGAAATACATATTTCTCTACTTTGAACAGGGTATCTATTGTGGCTAGCTCTGATGTAGATGTTCAGACTGCAGACAGGAAAATTTAGGTGAAAAGAATCCCACCCTGTATGGCTATGTGGAAATTGTGAGAATGCCTGAAAACTAGTCTTTCTTTCACATTTAGTAATCTATGTCCTGAAAATTTATTTTCAATCTGCTCTAAAAAAAAATCATCAGTATGTCTCTTATTTAATCTTTATCTCATAAACTATGTATATATAGTTTGATGTATATTCTATCGACAATTATTCCATTGGCAAGCTGATATTGTACTGCACAGGCATACATAACGTGTATCATTGATACTGTTGCAGCATATGCAGCTAGGAGTCAAAGCAATGGCAGAGAATAGAAAATAGAGTAGAGATTAGCCTGGGGAAGTTGGAGTGATCCGGTTGTGTTATAAACTGTATAGGGATGGGGGAACACTGAGTTATTGCTGGAGTGATAAGTCTGAGGGTGGGATTCAGTAGATGCAAATCTACCAATCTACACAAAGCCCAGTAATGACAAGAACATAAAAGGCATTGCAGTGAGAATTTTAAAAAGTTCAGACAAATCAGTATCTTTATTTTTTCCCCAGAAGCATCCCAAAGTAGATGACTATAGAAAACGAGAAGAATAAGTCAAATATATGATAGTTCCACTGAATCTTCCTTTAATTTTCAACAATTTCTACTGACAGATTGCATGAGAAAGAGGTGGCTTCTGTGCAATCAGTAACCTTCAGAGGATTTCTCTTTTATGAACTTCTTCAGCCTCCACTTGTATCCATTTCAGCTCTAACATCCACAGCTTTCCTTAGCCTCTCCCACCTCCCCTTTCACTATTAGAAGAAACATCTTCTTTAAAAAATAAAAACTTGCAACTGTCAAATGCTGATTTCAACTGATAGTCCTACTGCAGAAATAAACAGAAGACAGGTGATTCTTCTCCACATTTCTGTGCCACTAATGATTTTGTAGGTGTCCATCACAGAGTTTTCAGTTGCCCATTTTCCAGAATGAAGAGCCATAAATTTGAAGTTCAGTTTAAGGAAGCCATTCCACATATTTGGTTATCTTCACACCCTTCTCTGAAAATTTTCCCATTCTACTACATTTGTTTAGAAAGAGGTATTAGAACTGCACAAGGTATAAAAGGTCCTATTATGCAGTGTAATTATATATTATAATTATATGTAATATACATTGTATTATATTAGGAGTTAATATGTAATATATAATGTGAAGAAGGTGATTCTCCCCCTCTACTCTGCTCTTGTGAGACCCCACCTGTTGTACTGCATCCTGCTCTGGGGCGCCCAACATAAAAAAAGACCTGAACCTGTTGGAGTCCAGAGGAGAGCCACGAAGATGGTCAGAGGGTTGGAGCACCTCCCCTATGAGGACAGGCTGAGAGAGCGGGGGTTGTTCAGCCTGGAGAAGGGACCTTATAGCTGCCTTCCAGTACCTGAGGGGGGGGCCTACAGGAAAGCTGGGGAGGGACTTTTTACAAGGGCATGTAGCGACAGGACAAGGGGTATTGGATTTAAACTGGAAGAGGGCAGATTTAGACTAGACATTAGGAAGAAATTTTTCACTGTGAGAGTGGTGAGGCAGTGGCCCAGG
>NW_010116494.1:9241-17444 GCF_000699245.1 Pterocles gutturalis
GTTCAAGGCCAGGCTGGATGAGGCTTTGAGCAACCTGTTCTAGTGGGAGGTGTCCCTGCCTATGGCAGGGGGGTTGGAACTCAATGATCTTTGAGGTCCTTTCCAACCCTAACCATTCTATGATTCTATGATTCTATGATTCTATGATTCTATGATTCAAGAGACACCAAACTGTGGTATCTATACTGCTTATAGAATTACCCTTAGCCCATTGGAGATATAAATTTATTAATGTACAGAAATTACTAAAAAGCAGATCGGAGACTACTGTGAATTATTTGATTAATATTGGTGAAAGTGTCTCAGATGTATGAAACAAATATTTTTTTCTATTAGTGCACGTTGTACTTTAATTAAAAAGACAGATACTAAGGGTATGTAAATTTTTTCTGTAATTTGATTATGTTTACTTGGGATTAATACAGAAATAATATAAGATTAAATTTGACCTACAGTGAGTAATAAAAAATGTAAACATAAAGCACTCTATCTTAAGAAGCTGTTAAAAGTACAAACAGGGCAATAAAAATTAATAGAAGACACTGAAGTAAAAGAAAAAAGTTCACACAACCTAATACAAGTGTAACAAACTTAGAGTAAATAAAAGTCAGTGTAAAATACATTATTGCTGCTCTATTCTCTGTAATCTCCATGGTTTCCACACTATTCAAATGATGCTGTTTTCCTTTGTTTATTTTAATTTTTATGCTTTTATTTATGATTATTTTGTAATTTGTCTTTTTTCTGTTTATGACTAGATATTTTCTATTTGAATGTTTTCTGTTTCCTTCAGCTCTGCTAATATGCTTACCACTGTTCTCGCCTCTTCATTTACTATATTTTGAATCAAGCATTTGATGTCTTTGCACCCTCTTTTGCATTTACACCTTCTTTGTATCCTTTTACTTATTTACACCTCTCCCATGTGAATTCTGTTTTTTCTAATGCTTTGACCATTTCTTACTTGTGTACTCTTCCATTCTCTTTTTCTTTTACTGATTTTGTCTCTCCCTATCTATCTCTAGATGAAGTAATACATGATGTACAGTTTATTCCCCAGCCATTTGTTATCTAACTAGCCTCTCTCTAGTTCTTCTGAAGGGTGGCAACTACCTCAGAACCCATATTGGTTTGTTTTGGACCATTTTGTAATTTCAATACTTGTTTTATTCATCTTTCTTTCTCTCCTGTTTTCAACATATACCAATAAAGCACGAGATTCTTTTGTTCATAAGTGTATGACAAGGGCTGGCAAACAAAAACCAGAAGAATGAAAAAAATTATGTGTCAGTGTCACATCAAAATTTGTTACAAAATACATAATCAAAAATGCATTGTCATAAATTTGTAAAAAAAAAACAGAGAGGGTTTTTTTACTTATTTTATTTTACTGTATTTTGACTGAATATGTGAAGAATCCTGACATTCCATAAAGATGAGTGTGACAGGTCTTATTTGATAATGGATGTAGACCAAAGATGAAAACCTGACCAAAAAAAAAAATAAAAATTGTTAAGCAGCTTAAAATAAAAAAAAATGAGCATCTATTATGTTCTAAGTATTGCTCTGCTAAAAGTGCAGAAAGTTTATAATGAATGCAAGTTAGACCAATAAATTGGACATTTACTAATGTCTCCTTGCTGCCACTGAAAATAACAGCAACAAGCAATAGAGCCAATGCCTGTAAAAAAGCTAAGGAATATTGCTAACTACAGCAATTCAAACTGCTTTTACACTGGTCACTCTGCATAAGTGGTCTCAAACACACAGTGAATCATGAAAAATTTATGCAGCTATTTTGTTGTGAAGCCAAACATATCCTCTAACTATGAGCTATAGAGGTAAGAGCACAGAGTAGTCTAGAGGTAAAGTATAAAATTAAGCACTGAAAAAATTAGTAGATATGCATGAAAGAAAAAGTTTTTAGGCTGTTGTTGCTATGCTCCACAGGCAAATGATGAACGTAAAATCTTACTTAGCGATGCTTCCAGGGAACAGTCTTTATCTAGCCCATATTTATTAAGGAAAATTCTTTCATTCAAAGAGATTGCACTTGAAAAATGTAGATCTGAAAAAATGGAAGGATGGGTTGTGTCATAAGATAAGAATATCCTTACAGGGAAGAATAAATGTTCTTTTAATGCAGTGTACTGTCTCCAGCAGTGACCAGTTGCAGACGCTTGAGGAAAGACTGTAAGAAAAAGAGTCTGTATTCCTTCTACTCTTGCAGCTTTCAATACCCACCAGTTTAGGGGCATCCTGAGCTAAAGGGTGCATCTGGACTACCTCTGCATGGCCCAGTCATAATCAAGGTCATTTGAATGATCACTGTT
The DNA here is from genome assembly GCF_000699245.1 of Pterocles gutturalis. Taxonomy (NCBI): domain Eukaryota; kingdom Metazoa; phylum Chordata; class Aves; order Pterocliformes; family Pteroclidae; genus Pterocles; species Pterocles gutturalis. Next base: position 11,575 of record NW_010116494.1, read on the forward strand.
AAGCCATGCAGTGTTTAACTCTTATTGTTTCTAAAGGTCATCTTAATTTTGTTACTTCACTCATGTACGACAATCTAATTTCCTCCTCTGTGACTTTTAAGACATACTTCTGAAAGTTGTTGCCTGTGTTCAGCCTTCACTCTATGCTAAGGGGTTTTACTTGATTGCTTTATCTGGGAAATGTTCTTGGTTTCATCCTTCTGTAATATTTAAGAGCTTTTCACTACTAAATAAATTGACAAACTGCGTAGGAAAGAAAATGCATTTCTGAATAAACTGTCTTTTACCATCAGAAGGGAATTGTCTGTTACATCCTCCACAAGCAGACTACCTGTACCCACCTTTTATTCTTTCTCATCATAGTGTCTTTCTCTTGTCCCTACCAGAACAGTTTGTTTCCTGTGTTTTTCATGTACGTTTTCCAGATATCAGAGCCATCGGGATTTGAGATATTTTAGTGAAATCTCTGACACTTAAACACAGTTTATGACGAGTTCATCATGTCATTTATGCTTTGTAGAAATATACTGGGTCAGTGCTGGATAAAACTGCACAACAGCAGTAGGAATTTTATTACACATGAATAAAACTCTGGTAGCAACTGAATAATTACATACTCAGCTGCCTCCTGACAAACAAAATGTATCAGTTTTTATCAAGGTTACAGAATAAGATAGGAAAAGTTTCTTCAACTTACTGATTTAAGACAAATGCATATAAATATACGTGTGACTATATATAGCCATACAAATACATATAGAAATACATATATGTTTATGTGCATATATATACACCATCTCTACCTATAGCTATATGCATGTCTGTATTTACGTCTGTGTTGATGTCTATATCTATATCTATATAAAACTTCCTTTTGGCCTTTGTATGATCCACTGACCCCTGCAATTATAGATGGAAAATAAAGACTGGCTAATGTCCTTCACTGAAGGTGGAAATAGTTGTGTCAAATACAGAGATGAGGGCGGGTTGGCATTACTGTTGGACCTGAGGCGCTGCCAACAAAAAGGTGGGGAAAAAAAGGTCTGAAGCGAGGAATACTGTGTAACCAACCCCTGCAGCATTTCCCCTGTCAAGCAGAACTTTGAGGCTCTGATATCCAAGACTAATTCACCAAGACTTTTTAAAGCAACTCTGGTATAAAATGAGGGAATTAAGCTCACATAAATATTTCTGATTACTATATTTGTCCACAAGAGACACATATTTCAAGATTTAAGAGCCACATATTTCAATACATCTGCAAAACAATAAGAGATTTTTGAGACAAAATATTAGTTAAGAAGTGAATATGATGCAACACTATTACTATTTTAATAATGTATGTACAGTGTAATCGCATAACTATAAAGATACACATATATAAAAATCAAAACACTGGTGGAAAAGAGAACTTCTTAATTGCTTGCAGTTAAAAACAAACTTATTTTTATTCTTATCTCAGACATTCATTTTCATAGAGTGGATCAAATGTAATAAAAACTTTCAAGAGAACAAATGATAAAATCAGATTCATGAAGTCACCTAAATAGCTTAATAGATGGGTCTTTGTGTCACTCTTTATATTATATTGCAGTGTTTTTAAAATGAGCACCATATTATTTTAAAGACAACTATATTTAAAAGTATTCTTTCTCTGAGAACCCCACAGCAAGTGATGATCTGATTAATTTCTTGATCTGTGTTGACACTGATATTGGAAAGAGAAAGTAGAACTTACTCCCCTGTACGTGCTTTACAACTATTGCATCTCAGATATCAGCAACACAGAACATTTTGCCCAGATCTTTAATACCCATGCGGTCTTGCCTGTTTGTCAGTCACTGATGCCAGAGCTGTGTCACTTCCATTTAGTTCTGTGTTTTCCCTTTCTTGCAACACATTCTGTGAAATCCTGTGAACATCCTGCAAATTACTGCACTGCGGAACTGAACTTTATCTCAACTCCAGTTAATTAAATCAATAGTAAGCCCTGTGCTTTGCACTAGCAATACTGATGGGTATTGACTGACAGCATTAGCTTTAAAAAACGTCACAGCATAAGGTGTTGTATGGCAAGTTATTTCTTTTTCCTTCTCTTCATCACAGTTGCTGACATTTTGGCTATACCTAGTGGGTGACAGTGATTCAGCCAGGGCAGTAACATGGAGTGTAATAAGGAAGCAAAAAGGCATTGTCTGTGACTGAAAGTCCCTAGTGAGAGCTGTGGTGTGTGAACAGGCTTGCGGCTGCTAACGTGTTGGAAAATTTTAACCCTAAGAACAAGAACAAAATGATAGTTCTTAAAATCTCTCAGATAGTGTTCTATAAAGAAACTTAAGTGCCTACAAAGGCAGTGTATTCATTATATTTTCTCTGTAAATTTGAGGAATTCATTATCAATGACCCTTGGGTATAAAGTTCTGGAGATGCAACATATTTTCAGTCTTATAGATATAAATTCAGAGGTTGCAGAGGTGAAATAAGACACAGATTGCATCCATTCCCCAAGAGATGTACAGCAGCTATTTTTCCTAGACATAGGAAATTACTTTGAAATATGAAGTTTTCAAATTCAATTTTTTAAAATGACAATAAAAAAATAAATGTATTAATGTAAGCTCTATCTAGAAATATTTGCATAGTAGAAAAAATAATATGTTTTTTTTTTTTCTCTAATATACATATTTCTTAGGATCTTGAAATAAATGAAAAGTTTGACTTGAAAAATGTGTGAAAGAGAAAAGGTTAATTAGAGTATGGCTATAAGGGTTGTATCATTGTCAATGTCCACTGCAGAGCTCTCAAATAATGTACAAAAGTATGTTTCAATGGAATAATCTAGATTGAAGAAATAGTAGATATTTTTTCTCCTAAATTATTTTATTGTATCTAAAACTCTTACTGCTTACAGAAATAACTAATACTCCTCCTTTAAAAGGAATGGTTCATCTTTTATTAAAGTTGCATGATGCTCCCATTATAAGATCCTATTTTCTGTAGGTTATAACTGACATAGTTTGAAATTCATATGATTATTGCCCATGTCAGATGCCTGTCTTAGCCTGATTTTACTTGTTTTCAATCCCTGGAAAGATTTCGTTCTGAATAGCCCATCTTTTTCTCTGAAGTTCAACCGAATAGGTTGTTTAAATATAAATAAATTTTAGGTCACCGTCACAGTTTCTTTGGCAAACCAGTCTCTCTATATTCAGGAACTGACAATTTGACAAAGAGTGTTTCTGGTTTGGTTTCTTTTTTTAAATTATTTTTTAAAATGTAACTTTGAGTGATATAACAATTTTTATTGAGACTTGTTGAAATTTCAAATTTGAAATTTCAAAAGAAACCAGTATTTCTCAAGAAACCTAAGTCTTTCTTGATCATGGTTATAGCAAAAACAAATAGATGCTCTTCACAGAGTTTCTGAATACATTGCAATCTTTAGAGATACAGTTCGTTTATGCCTTTCCCCAAAGCAAACAGTCATCTGTCCTCCAGGCAGGAAAGGAGAGGTGGTGTCAGTCTCTGCATCCTCATACCACATCTACATCGTTCCAAACAAGATGGAAGGGAAGTAGATGCATGTTACTCCAATCATCCCAATGGTCATAAGGTATTGATCCATGGGCAGCATGGATGCCAAAGACCTCCAACTGAAAAGCCAACCCTTGAGTCTTCTGTCATGCAGAAAGAAGGAATAAGACAAGGAATTTAGAAAGCTTTGTGGGTTTTAATATGGGGTCTGCAAGTGGAGAAGAAATCAGATAAAATTTGGAGTGGGACTAAAAAGTAGTTCCAATATTAGCACAAAATGGAAAGAAATTAAGAAGAATGGATCAGCATCACATATTTCTAAAGAAAGGAAATTAAGTAAAACTACAACAACCCCCCAGAAATTCTGAAGATGGACAAAATATTTCCTGAATAAGACTGTCAAAAAGTCTTCCTGGAAAAACAGTGGACTTTGGGGGAGATTTTGAGGGGGTGGGGAAGGAAGAAAAAAGAAAAAAAATATGTGGAAATGGAAACAGAATGTCCTGAAAAAAATGACACATTGAGGAAGAAATGTACCATCCCCATGCAGTTCTGATCAATGTATGCATAATTGCACAGAACTCCACAGTTCTTGTTAATCCAATTTTATTTGGATGATTAAGTATTTTGAAATAGCAACTGAGATGAAGGAAAAGCAGACTATCAGTCTTATTTTCTGTCTCCCTAGGAAAAGCAGGAACTGAAGGATAAAAGGACACTGCAAAAGTATGTGTGTGGGAGTTAGAAGAGTACTAATGCTCAGAGGAGGAGATCAAAAAGACAGCAGAGGTTGTGCATACAGATCCAGCTGCAGGCACTGGCCTCTGCTCCTAGCAGTGTTGAGTCTCCAGCTGGGGGTATAGTACTGTATGCTGCAGCATCTGCAGGAAAGCTGTCTGATCTTCCCTTTGTGGGAGGCTTCCTTAGGGCACCTGAGGGCTACAAAAGAATCCAGGGGGAGACTTGATGCGATGGTTTGGCCCTTAGAACATTTTGCCTTACTGATGTGCTATTACCTGACACTGTCCACTCTGTCTCTGCTTAGCTCTGTTCAGGACACAGAAAATCAGTTTACCTCAGACAGTTGCCTTTTACCCTCTCTAGTTTTATGACAATCTTTAGCAAAATGAGCTCAGACAAATACATTTTTCTAGGGAACTTTTTCAAGGAATCCTCCACCCCTCTTTTTCCCTATAAATGCAGTAACTATCAGTATAGTTATACTGATGAAGCTAACCCATAATTTTTGTAATAGCCCATCCCATAGTTTCCCCTGTGTGATGGATAATGGAAACCTAGGCTACTCTGCAGCACTGCTGATGGGACAGCATCTTCTTTCTCCTGAGTAAAATTCCTGTGATGTCTCTCATAAAGGCCTTTTTCAGAGCTGATAGAAATGGGGGAGCAGGGGGAATACAAACATGCTGAAGTTTGCCTAAAGTGCAGAAACATCTGCTTGAGTCATGAGTGGCTTGTTGGCTGAGTTCTGCAGGGGAGAATCTGGCAATTAATCTGAAGTGTCACTATATTCAATAGATATTGTTGTAGAGGGCTTCCAGGGACATAAAGGTAGCTTTGGTGGCCAAAGTTTGCATATGTTTCTGTGGTTTATTAATTTTTAAAGGCTGTACTGCACTCAAAGAGTAAATTTTTTCTAAGAATAAAGTCTGCTTAGTGACTTTCCCCATAAATGGTGACCTACTTTTTGGAAATAGATATGTCAGGATGGATACGGGAACTTCTAAGAAGATCCATATACCTACAAATCCTGTCTGGAAAAATAAGAGCTATTATTTCTTCTTCACATAAATAGGCTCTGAGTCAATCATTTACAATGTTTGGGGACAAATTTGCCCTTTGGATACAGATTTCATTGGATTAATTTGCAAACGCAAACACAGAAGCAGAATTTGCCCTTTATGTTACTTCTTTTCCAATTACTTCACTTCTGCTCTTCTACCTGTTTGAAAATAAGATTCCACTCTGAGATCATCCTACAGTCTCTGGTCAAGTACAAAAGCCTTCAAAATTCTATTTTCAGGAATCTTACTTAAAATGAAATCCAATATATATTATGAAGTGCAGAAAACAGTGTTCTGGTCATATATGAACAGCAGGACTTTCTCAAATTTTAATTTCTCAGTTTTTCCAACCTGTTGTATAGTACATCTCAAGTATCTCAATATTGCTGTCTGTATAATCCTGGAGAATTGATCCAAAAGACACCTGAAACAGTAAAACTGAATTAAAAGGATTGTAGGTCAGGCCTTGAAAGACTTCCAGATTCCAAATTAGCTTAAACCCTGTTTCTTTTAAAATTTCGTTTTATTTATATA
>NW_010116495.1:0-1059 GCF_000699245.1 Pterocles gutturalis
TTTCATAGCAGAACTGAGACACTACTAAAGCAGAAGTTGTTTGAGCTGTGGAGAATTTTACACCTGTTGCTGATTTTAACTAGTTCAGCCTTTCGAGCTATGTAACCTGTAGTACAAAGTGTACCACCTTCAGTTTTGTTAACATATTTAGTGCTATTAGGTTTCATAATTGTAAGTATTACTCCTAATTATAGTTTTTCCAAACTTTGCGTTTGGTTCTGCTATTCATGATATTTTTAGTTTTTAATCAATTTTAAGGTTAGCTATAAAGGATCCAATAGTTTCATGTACAAAGGGAAGGAAAGGCGTAAAACTGCTCCAGAAACAATTTTGGAAATTTGTTCTCTACACACTGAATTCTTAAATTATCTCAGCAGGCCCTGCTGCCAGTTCCTTTAAAAAACATGTGATAGGCATAACTGCTTGATTTTTCATGAAGTAACATCTGAGATAAGTCATCTATTGCTTTACCAATTGCATCAGTGAAAACTGGCTGTTTCCATACTGTTGCAGGCAGTTAAAGAAACAATGTACTTGACCACCCTGAAAATCTCACCGCTGAATTCCCTAAAAAACTCATTGCATCAGCTAGCCACAAGATACACGCTTGAACCACATGCTAGCTTCTCTTCTTTCCTCCTTTTTGAAAGAGAAAAGAACCAATTTGTGAGGTCCACAGACATAACTCCGTGTGGCCATTTGGAACTACTGAACTGGTTCAGTGCTTCATTGCTGTAGAGGGCTGGAACAGCCTTTCTTGGCTGTGAAAAGGTTAAGGAGACCCAGGCTGACTAGTGTATCCAAACTAGAAAGAGTTGCATACCCAACACATCAGGGAAGGCAATGACAATACAGATACTGGGTTGTTTCCAGTATTTATAGCAGGCTGTGCACCCACACAGGATGACTGTTCCTTGCTGATGAGACCCTTGTAAGCCAAACGCAGCTCAGTACTGTATTAAAATAACTGGCGTGAAACTGTATTTTCAGAGTAGCCAAGCCAAACGCAGCTCAGTACTATATTAAAATGACTGGCGTGAAACTGTATTTTCAGAGTAG
>NW_010116496.1:0-5191 GCF_000699245.1 Pterocles gutturalis
CCCGTGGGATCCTTCCTCCTGGAAACTCTCCTCCCCGTGGAATTCCCCCTTCCTGCGCCCTGGGATCTCCCCGCAATATCGTCCCCCGTGGGAATTCCCCCCCACCACGAGACTTCTCCCCACGGGACCTGGGGGGGCGCGTCCACGCGTCCCTCACCCCCGGTCCCGCAACCCAAAGCAGAGCCAGGGGGATTTCTCCAGCATCTGCTGCTTGAGCTCAGCCACGTCCCACCCGTGTCCCGGGCTTTGCCCCCACGGGAGCTGTCAGTGCAAACCCTCGCGTGGCACAAGGCGTGTGCGTGGACCTGGCTGTCAGGGCGGCTGGAGCAAATTCCCTCTCCCCACTGCAACAACAGCGATGCAAAAGGCAGCGAGGCGAAGCAATTATCTCCCAGATGAGGCTCCTGTGGTTGCGGGAAATGCGAAAGGGAAAATATTATGGTCACATTCTGAAGTGGCTCCAAGCAGGCTCCAGCGCTGCAGCTCCCAGGACACCCGTGCCTGGCCGGCCGGCTTGCAAACCTCTCCCCTGGGCACAGGGGCTTTGGAGGTGCAGGAGTGGGGTGGCTGGACCAGGTGCTGTGTGGTCCTCTGCCACTCCCAAAGTCTGATTGCTAAGTGACTCCCTCCTGCTTTGGACACAAAGGCACACGATGCAAAGGTTCTCCGTCACCATAACACCTTCATCATGGGTGTCCCCATCACCAATAACACCTTCAGCATCAGTGTCCCCTGTCACCATAACACCTTCCCCACTGGCTCAAGGATGCACGAGCTGCTGCCCGCTTCCCCCGTGTCCAGATGGAGCCCAGCGTCCAGAGAGGGTGAGACGGTCACCCCGAGTCGTGCAGGACATGACTGGCTGTGCTTTGCCCAGGCTTCGGGCAGCCGTCTATCCCAGACCATCCCTTCTCTGCCACTCTTGGTCAGACTGGTTTGAAATATGGGACTTGGGCAGAATTGGTCCTGAACTCGGTTTGCAGGAGAGCAGCCAGAGGAAGAGCTGCTGCAGGGAGTGCAGTGCCGGGCTGGGTGAATCCTGGCTTCTGGGCTCACGGGAAGCTGAATGTGATGTCTCTCATGAATTCCTGAGGACAGGATAAGCCAAGGATATCTAAATCCTTTTCAAGGATTTTAATTTAAAGGATGGATTAAAACACTGGCTCTGAGTTACAAAAGACTAGTGCCATAAGCAGTTGCTAATAAGAGCTTCATCCTAAAGGAGCAATAACACAGCTTGAAAAATTCTAGTTTTGTTCTGTGCTAAGTAGCAAGATTAATTTTTGGAAAGTCTTTTTCTTCTCCGTTCAGGATCCTGATTCACTTCCATGCATCCTCTGCTTCTGCCTGAGAACAGCAGCAGATTTATTCCTGGGTAAGTTGTTTCCCAAAAACTTGGTATTTTATCTTGTGTTCTTCCAGCATCAGGGTGGAGGAGGTGGGACCGGATCCCCTGCCACTTGCTAGGGCTTGGGTTTCCCTTGCCCCCCAGGAAATTCCTGGTGCCTGGGAGTGGGTGCTCGCACAGCCTGATTGCTGCCTGCAGCCAGCTTCCCCGGGAGATGCTCCGTCGGAGGCTGACATCCCCAGGGAAAGTCCTCCCCGATGCCGGAGGACCCTCTGCCCACAGGTGGCACGCATTGGCCCCTTCTTGCTGGCAGGGGCTGTGGCTGTGCCAGGGCTGGCCAGGGAAGCTGCAGACCTCAGCTTCTAGTGCAAATAAATGGAGTATTTTCTGTCAACACTGGAAGCTTTGGCTCATACCTGCACAACAGATGGGGCAGATTCGTTACCCTTCTCAGCTGTCTCTGCAGGTATTCTGGTCTGACACCATAGGAAGCTCTTCTAGGCCAAGGGTTAAAATATTTCTGGAAAAAAAACCCTAATTAACATTGGCAGGAAAATTCCTGTTTCATTTGGATTCCAGGAGTCCCCTTTGCAGCTGCTGTGTTATAGCAGTTTCAGCATGACAAGGGCTATTAGCAAAAACTCTTTTTTCTTTTTGCCAAGAAATAAATCCCTTTTTTTGTTGAAGCCAAACATGTTCCAGGTCAAACACTCAGCTGGTACAAATCAGCACAGCTCCACTGAATCCGGGGAAGTGCAGCAGGACACCCTGCCTGGGCTCCCTGCCCTGTTCCTACAGGGGATGTCAGGGAATCCGAGCTGGATTAAAAATAACATTTGTTATAAAACTAAGAGAATCCTAGAAAATAATTTGCAGGAGAAAAGCTCTTAAGCGGTGGCTTAGTTCCACCTCTTCTACAGTAAGTGGCTGGGTTTGACAGCCAGGATGTTAGGTTTTCTACAATTAAAATGAAAGGGAAGCTTTGGTGCCAAATTCCGCTCAGGAAGGTCTCCTGGGCGCGGGGAGCTCCTGGGCACGCTTGGCCCATTCTTACAAGAAAGCAAAGCTGGCCACATCCCTAGAGCTGCCTCTTCTTGCTCATTTTCCTCCCTTGCTGAGACCTGGGGCAGCACTGCAGCAAGAAGTTCAGCTCCAGGGATGCGCGATTTTGCCCCATGTCCCCATATGTCTCCCAGCAGAGGTTAGGAATATTTCCTGCCATGGTCAATCCAAGGTGGTCCTGCGGCAGGGACCCCCTCGCCCGCTCCGTACTGCAGCTCTGACCTGGGCACTGTTGGATAAAACGTGGGTCATGGCTCCGGGGGCTAGGGACTACCTCCAGGGAACCCAAACAGCCACGGCAGGTCTGGGCTCGGCTGGAGGCTTTTGGTTTAGCTCATGTGTGTCCCTTCCAGAAAAGGGCTGGAAAGGGAACCGGAGGAAGGGTGAAGGGCAGAGTTTGCTGTTTTGTTTTCTCCTGAGGGACAGGTCCAGGCAGGCTCCGAGCATCCCTGCTGCTGTTGAGTCACTGCATGCCTAGAGCTCAGCCTCTGCTTCCAGATGCTCCGTCAGTCCCGGGGGCTGCAGCCAGTCCCTCGTCCTTGGACTTTGCTGGTGCCGGTGCTGCCAAAATCCCTGCTCCAGCCTCCTTTAACCCTGGCAGCCAGCCATGGATTGCATGCTGGCAGAAACCAGGCAAAGACCAAGGGGAAGGCTTCATGAAGGGGACAGGAATGAATCCAAACATTAATTCCTCCTCCCTGCAAAGGGACCTGCGCTTCCCACCGCCACCGTGACCCTCGTGACCCACCAACCCTTCCCCGGGGCAGGGGCTCTCCAGGGAGCCTAGGGCAGTGACTTATGTCTGTTTGCAGTTGTGTGAGCCAGGGAGGGGTGGGAAGAGCCCATGGGTCTGCCAGGAGCCCCCAGGTGTAAATTCCCACGTCTGCACCCCACAAGTGGGAGTTATCGCCCTGCCTGGCTTTGGTGGCAGCCTGGGGACACTGTTCCCCTCTGCAGGGTATGGGCTGTGGGATCTGGGTGACAATCCATGAATCACCCTGGGGACAGGCAAGAAGAGGTGGATGGGGGGGCGTTGTGTCTGACTCTTCCCACAAAGAGCTCCTCGATAACATCAAGTGCTCATGCTCCCGAAACCCCTGGCTTCCTGTATCGCTGCTCCGCACGCTGCTGCCAGCGAGCAGCTGACTCAGCTGACAAGCAGAGGATTACGGCTCCTTGTAAAACCCAAGGTCAAAAACCAGTAGGAAATTTGGAGCATAATGACACCACTGTTACACCCCTGTGACACCTCCAGGCGAAGCCCAGGAGCAGGAGGAAAAAGCAGGCAGAGCTCTGCGGCTCCCAGGCAGGGCACTGGAGTGGTCCAGGGCTGGGTCTGGTCTCTCTCCCATCAGCATCCCTCCTGCCCCAGGCTCCTGTACCGCTCCATGAAGCCTCAGGGAGCAGAAGTATGCTAAAAGTGGGAGAAATCCCTGAATAAGTAAGAGGGCAAAAGATAATTTATGTGTCTAGTCTCTTCCTCGTCATCATCCGACATAGTGATACAGGGAAGCTAGAAAAACACAGTCCTTCAAGCACTTTTTAAAAGGAAAAAAAAAAACCAAAACAATCCCAGTTTTCTGGTCAAATTTTCAAAGGCTCAGGGCTTACAAGCCACTCAAAGCTAATGCTGGTGAACTGTGCAAAAGTGCTGGAGCAGAGAGGTAGGACACAGCGAGCTCCTCCAACACGAATGTCTCCGTCGCTCCGGACCCAAAGTGCTGTGAGTGTTCCCTGCTGTGGAAAGCGGATTGCTTCAGCAAATTCACCACGTCTCAAACACCAGGAGTCGGGGCAGCCCCGCTTAACCTGCAGGAACAAAACCAAAGGCTTTAGGCTGGGCTCATGCAGTCCCAAACTACAGTTTGGGCTGGGCTCCAATCCTGGGGCTTGTTCTTGAGTCTCTTAGTACGCTTTCTTATCCCCCTGTTCACAGTGGACACGCTGCAACAACACAGTCAGTCCTACAAAAACAGGGCTGAGGTCAACCACCAATTTTTTTTTTCCTTTTGTAATCTGATCTGAAACTCTTTGCCATTTCGATATGCATATTCATAGTGTTGATTTGCACTAAGATCCTCAAAAAAAGGTCGCAGAGGCAGAAGCCCCGGGGGGTTTGGCGGCAGCAGGATGCTGGGTTTTGCACAGTTGCATCCAGAAGCGGGAAACATCCACTTCTCACCCCCCCCCCCATGGCAGGCAGCAGCAGCCGGTGCTGAGCAGCACAGGAAAAAGGCTGGAAGGAGGGTGTAGACGTGACATAGCATTTGCAGGAGATCATGCTTGGACTTCCAAGAAAGATAAACTCTCTTCTGCTGCCAGCCCATGATGTAAACCGTTAAAACACCCATGCGCACCAGCCCACGAGCAGCTGTGGCTGTGCTGGGCACCAGGCACAGCTCCCCCCACTGGGGACCATTCACACACCCCCACGGAGCCCACCCAGCCCCACTGCCCCCTCCCCAGCCAGCGCAGGCATGTCCTGGTGCCAGGGGCAGGAGTCACCGTCCCTGGGTGCTCTCACTCACCGCTCGATGATGCTGTTGTTGAGCTGGAGATCACACGTTACTGCCCTCATCTGCTCCAGGAGCTCCTGCATCCTGCCGGGACACAGCCAGCCCCTTACCCCTGGGCTCAGCGCCCACTCCCCGCAGAACCACCTCCTGCATGGGGCTGGCTGAGCTGGTGGGGACCCCCCACGTGTCACTGAGCTGGGATGGCAGCCACAGAGCCACGGTGACGGGCTGAACGCAGCCGGTCCCAGCCTCGCAGTCACCGAGC
>NW_010116496.1:5234-6211 GCF_000699245.1 Pterocles gutturalis
TGTCTGAAAACCCCTCTTCCCAGAGACTCACCGGAGAGCCATCTCCTGCCGCGCCTGGATGGGTGAAGGCGTGGGAGAAACTGGGGCCAAATTCCATTTTTCCATCTGGAGAAACCTGTCCAGAGCCTGCAGAGATAGAGAGAGCTGGCAGCCCCAGCAAGCAGCAGGGGGAATCTGACCCCCCCAATCCCTGGGACAAAACGGGGACAAAACACTCGGGGAAATGATGCAGCTTCTCAGACAGCCCATGGTGAGAGCTGGAGGTGAAGCATCATTTTTCTACCCCTGCAATTCCTGTTTGTGGGGTACCGATCCCCCCGTGCCAGGCGGTCCTCGGGACCAGGGGTGTCACCGCCAAGGGTTTACCCATCGCTTGCTCTGCACAGTGGGGGAAAGCAAGATCTCCAGCACAGATCACCCACAGAGAACCGCAGCAGGTTGTTTAAAAATGCTCCAGTGTTTCCCTACTTGTGCACACGGGGGGTGCTGGGAGGGGAGCAGCAGCGTTGTCGGGGAGCAGGGAGCATCCCTGGACCTACGCTCTGCAGGCAGTCCTGGCACTCCATCGTCTCCACGCTGCAGGTGCTGATGCGGTTGCTGAGCTTCTTCAGATGCTTCTTTATCTCACAAACTCTCCTAGAAAGGAAAACGACAACAAAAGTCCCAGTCAATGTTTGGCAGCAGTGTGGATCATTATATTTTTTTAATTTTTTAAATTTAAATTTTGTATTGCTTTCTGCAAACCCTTCTGGATCAAAGCTAAAACCTCGAAGGAAAGCAAATGAGTCACGACGGCGTTGTAATTACAGCTGCAGCTCCGCTAATAGCCACCGTAGGCAAGGTTATCCAAACAACACTAATAGCAAATTAATTAGAAGTGTTGCTTATACGAGAGCTCGAGCCCATCACTTCTGCTGTGAGTGCTGCACAGGGTGCCCCTCTGAGCATCTCCTCGAAAAGGCCACTTGGGTTTGTAT